>NC_042287.1:1621307-1641307 GCF_901000725.2 Takifugu rubripes | reverse complement strand
ATGATGAAAACCGCAAAGGTAAACGAGAGAGCCCTTAAAGCCAGCTACCACTTCGCTGAACTTGTGGCTAAATCAAAAAAGGCCCACACTGTGGCAGAGAACTTAATACTTCCCACCTGCAAAGCCATTGTAACTGAGATGCTCGGACCAGAGGCGGCCAAAGAAATAGCCAATGTCCCTCTCTTGGATAACACAATTTCCAGACATATTGATGAAATGTTTGCAGACATCGAAAGTGTGGTTTTGGACAAGATCCGTATCAGTAATAAATTTACGTTGCAACTTGATGAGTCTACTGATATAAGTGGGCATGCTCAACTCTTGGCCAATGTGCGTTTTGTGGATGGAGACACAATCAGAGAAAACTTTCTATTTTGCAAGGCTTTGCCAGGAAAAACAACAGCAGAGGAAAGTTTTCGGGTCACATCAGAATATCTGGAAAAAGGAGGACTTAAGTGGGAAAACTGCACGCGTGTCTGCACTGATGGAGCTGCAGCCATGGTCGGGCACACCAAAGGCTTTGGAAGCAGAGAAAAAAAACCCAGATGTGATTATTACACACTGTTTCTTACACTGCGAAGCCCTCGTAGCCAAGACTTTGCCAACAGACCTCGTTCCTGTGTTGGATGATGTTGTGCGCATAGTAAACTTTGTGAAGTCACGACCTGTGAAAAGTTGCATATTTGCGGCTTTGTGTGAGGAAATGGGAGCGGAGCATAAAGCTTTGCTGTTTCGTACGGTGGTCTGATGGTTGCCACGCGGCAAGGTGCTGGCCCGTGTTCATGAGCTGCAAGAGGAGCTTAAAGTGTTTCTGACAAATGAGGGGTCCGATTACGCAAAGCTGCTTGCAAGTGATGAGTGGTATGCAAGGCTGGCATACCTGGCAGATATTTTTCATCATCTGAATGAACTGAACAGACGAATGCAAGGCCGAAATGAAAACCTGCTTGTACAGATAAAATAAATGGATTCCGTTCAAAGGTGCAACTCTGGCAGCAGCATGTGGAAAGTGGCCATCTTGAAATGTTCCCACTCGCCAATAAATGGCAAGATGTTAATACTGCTGCACTGTGTGAGCTAATAGTTAAACATTTGAAAACTCTTGAGGAGAAGATGTCATTTTGTGAGGTGAGTTTTTGAAGCCTGACTGCTGTAAAAACTAAAGACAGAGAAAGACTGAGAACTGTGGAGGAAGAGCTTCGTGTGTGTCTTTCATCAATTCCTGCCAGGATATCGGCTCTATGTTCATCCAAACAGGCCCAGGTTTCACACTGAGTGAGAATAAATATGAAAGATTGTAAAATACTTTTTTCTTTGTGTTTATTTGATTCCTATTTAAGATTTTATAATATAATGTCATCCTTCAATGTTAAAAAAGCTTATATTAACAATATAACACTTATATTGTTAATATAAGCTTTTTTTCACGTTTTCAGCTGGTGGTGTGCCGCGGGATTTTTTTAATGAAAGAAATGTGCCTTGGCTCGAAAAAGGTTGAAAAACACTGGATTAGACATTGATTTCAGATGAGGTTTGACCATTAAAAAACCCATTTTCCAACAGAAGGGGAAAAAAATGAAGCAGTCTGAAGAAGGAACGTTTCTCCGTCCTGCAAATGACAATCAATTCTGAATCAATTAAATACATGATTTCTATAATAATAATAGATTATAATAGAAAATAATAATAGAAAAAACTGAAATCACTTACAGAAGCTTCTGGGGTCTTGCCACAGGTCCCTAAGCACTGCATCTCAGTTCATGAGGAAGAGCCCCGATCATCCTACACCAAGTGTATTTGTATGACAGCATGGGGGTTGACTCTTTTTCAACAAAACTCTTTCTTGACGTATTTCATTCCCTTATCAGATCTTGATCCTCTCAAACAAGCCCCAGGAACTGACCATCTCACATACCTCCAAACGCTTTCAGTTTCTTTACAGCCAACCCCATTTAAAGCATTGTGATAAAAACCAGTACACACAATGATTCTGATCAAAATAATTAATTCTCCCAAAACTCACACGACTATGATATTTAAAATGACCAAGTTGAGTTCTGACAGGAACTAGCCAGAGCCCACATGACTCCTGTGCTGATTGCTGATTGGAGGTGTCAGCAGGAGGCTGCAGGAGGTAAATGGAGCCCACAGCTTTCATGACTGATGCCTAAACAGTGGAAGAGCAGCTGCACCTGCAGACATCAGGGAGCCACTTCACCTGTTCAACACAGAAGGTTCTCACTGCCTCCAGCCAACACCTGCTGAGCACCGCATGCTCACAGACTGCTGACATCTAGATTTTCTCAATTGCGTTTCTCGTATGACTCATTTTACTCATTTTTCATTTTGAATTCAAATCAAATCAAATCAATCTTTATATATATATATATAGCGTCTTATACAATCAAAATTGTTTCCAGGCGCTTTCCAGAATCCCAGGGCCTGACCCCAGACAAGCAACAGTGGCAAGGAAAAACTCCCCTTTAACAGGAAGAAACCTTGAGCAGGACCAGGCTCATGTAGGGGGACCCTCCTGCTGATGGCCAGCTGGGTAAAGAGAGAGAAGGGGGAGGACAGGTCGAGGATAGAATTGGTAGGAGAGGGGTAGAGGAGAGGAGAGAGGTAGAGGAGAGAAGAAGTAGAGTGAAGGGGAGGTAGAGGAGAAGGAGAAGGAGGAGGGGAAAGAGGAGAGGAAGGGAGAGGAGAGGGAGAGGAAAAGGAGAAGGAGAGGAGAGGCACAGAGCACAGAAACACACACAAAGAATATGATATACAATCACTTCAGTGGGGCCGGAGGTCACTATGCAGCTCCGAAGGCGGCAATACCTATAAATAAATAGGGGGGGAGAAGCAGAAAAACTACTCAAGAATCAGCATAACTAGTCTGCTTGATGAGAAGAAAGGAGAGGAGAGGAGAGGAAACCATGACCCAGTGGGGTGACATCAGGGAGCCACGTCACTTGTTCATAACAAAAGGTTCTCACTGCCTCCAGCCAACACCTGCTGAGCACCGCATGCTCACAGACTGCTGACATCTACATTTTCTCAATTGATTTTCTATTATTAATTTATTTAACTTACTATTCACTTTGAATTGATACAAAGACTCTGTGTTGCATTTTCGTTCCATAGTAACAAAGTTTATTATCAGGACAAAAGGGTGAACTGGTAATACAGAACATCTGGCAGGAATCTAAAATTAAAATTTTTATTTGGACTCTTCTCACTGAGAAGAAGAAGCTGCATCAATATCTGAACTTTCTTGTTTGCAAATCTGGATGGTTTCGCTCCTGTGGGTGCTCATGTGTTGCAAGTTGCAACCTTCACCCACAACTGTGAGTTGTGGGTGAAGGTTGCAAGTTGCAAGTTTCCCAACATGTCTGACACACGTGGTCTCTCACCTGTGTTAACTCTCCTGTGCCTTTTTCACTCACTATTTTGTCAAAAGGTTTTCCCACATCTTTGATACAAATATTGTCTCTCCCGTGTGAACTCTCGTGTGATAATGCACTTTTGTTTGAAAGTTTCCCCACACATTTTACACCCGTATGATCTCTCACCTATGTGAACTCTCGTGACGATTTAATTCATCATTTCGTTTGAAGGTTTTCCCACATGTTTTACACAAATAGGGTCTCTCATCTGTGTGAACTGCCATGTGTTTATTTAATGCAGAAGGATGTCTGAAATTTTTGTCGCATGTTTTACAAACATGGGGTTTCTCACCTGTATGAACTCTCATGTGGATAGTTAATGCAGAACTTTGTTTGAAAATCTTCCCACATGTTTTACACAAATAGGGTCGCTCATCTGTGTGAACTGCCATGTGTTTACTCAGTGCAGAACTTTGTGTAAAGGTTTTCCCACATGTTTTGCACAAATATGGTCTCTCACCTGTGTGAATTCTCATGTGGACATTTAATTCATTATTTCGTCGAAAGGTTTTCATACATGTTTTACACTCATGTGGTCTCTCATCTGTGTGAACTCTCATGTGCTTTTGTAGTGCAGAAGGATGTCTGAAAATTTTTCCACATGTTTTACAAACATAGGATTTCTCACCTGTATGAACTCTCATGTGGATAGTTAATGTAGAACTTCGTCTGAAACTTTTACCACATGTTTCACACACATATGGTCTCTCATCAGTGTGAACTCTCATGTGCTTATTTATTGCAGAAGTGTGTCTGAAACATTTACCACATGTTTCACACGCATATGGTCTCTCACCTGTGTGAACTCTCATGTGAACATTTAATTCGTAATTTCGTCTAAAGGTTTTCCTACATGTTTTACACACATATGGTCTCTCACCTGTGTGAACTCTCATGTGGACATTTAATTCATAATTTCGTCTAAAGGTTTTCCTACATGTTTTACACACATATGGTCTCTCACCTGTGTGAACTCTCATGTGGACATTTAATTCATAATTTTGTCTAAAGGTTTTCCCACATGTTTTACACAAATATGATTTCTCGCCTGTGTGAACTCCAAGGTGTCGCTTCAGTAATTTTGACAGTTTGAAATCTTTCCCACATGTTTCACAGATAAACAGTTTGGTTGCTGTGTCCTTAATTTTGTCGGCTGATGAGAAACAACCCTCTCTGAAATCTTTACCACATGCTGAGCCTAGATGTTCGTATTGAATAATGGAATGTCCTTTCAGGTTTGTCCTGACCTTTCCCTGTTGTTCACCTGTGTTACATGCAGATGTTTTAGCACCTGTGTCTGTATCACAGTCCACTGCTGACTCTGCTGGGATGTTTACATTCCCAGTCTGACATTTAGGATGGTTCTGCTTCATGGTTTGTTTTGGCTCTTCAGCTGTGGTCCACCTGGAGTCTTCGCTGGTCCTGTTTTCTTCATCTTTGCTCTCAGATATATGAGGACTGTAGGAGAGCAGCTGCAGGTCACAGTCTGGATCTGGTAACACAGGGCTTTGAACTGTTGTGTTCACCTCAGGCTTTTCCTGGCTCTGATCAGGATTCAGGCCCAGTTCACTGTCATCATCTTGCTCATGTATGGGAGTCACCATTAAGGTGTCCATCTCCTGCTTCACAGTCAGCGACTCTCCGTCCTGATAACAGCAGGATTCCTCCTGTTCCTCATTGATTTGTGGAGGCTTCGAGTCCTCCTGGTCCAGACTGCAGCTCCTATCCTGATGCTGGTAATCATCCTCTTCCTCCTTCCACAAAGGTTGCTGCTGTGAAAGCTCTAGAAATACAGGAGAAATCATCAAGAATGGAAAGAAGCATGGGAGTGTGAAACAATCGTTTAGGGGCAACTGAACAAAGGGCAGTTTTTACCATCCAAAGAGCCACAACAACGGGCAGTTCATAATCTCAATGGTCAAACCTGCAACCTGTGAAGTTCTACATCTCTTCTCCAAACATCTGAAGCATCAGTCACCTCTGAATGAGTAAATCTGAGGCTGCCTTTTTTTTAAACACACGTTACGAAAGAAAAACATCATTCCACATCAGCACATGGCTAATGTGACATCAGTGAAGATGTTTACTTGGACAAAACAGAGCTAGAACAGCAGTGTTTAAAGATAAGGCTTGTTTACTTCACATTGAAAAACAGAAAACAAAGACTCCAGCAGAACACAGCAGGTGTAAATTAGGAGTTGGTAATAAAGGCTGCCAGTGCTGAGGGGGAAGACCCTGCTCTGAGCTAGGAGCTAAAAGAGTCATAGCCACTGAAGCCAGACCATGAAAAAATAGAAAAAGTAAATATTCAATAGAAAAAAGGTCATAAGAACCTTTGGTACCAGAAACTGCAAAAATCCCTCCAGTGCAAAGGGGGCGATGGTGATCAAATCAAGTCTTGCTATGATTCGTTAGAATCAGAAACAGGAAAGAATGAACGGACCTGGATTAATAGAGCAAAGACCCCTGCGTACGAGTTATTGGACACACACAGAGGTAGACAGTCACAAACATTTGTTAATGTCTCTCCTTTTGTCTTTCTTTTACAAAGACTTGTTCCTTGCTTTCCTTTTCGCAAACTCCTTAACAAATTCATCAATGTCAAAGTTCCAAGCTGAGATCCACTGGCCATCAGTGAGAGTGCACTAAGGATCTGTTTCTCTGTGTTGTGCTCCGTTCATTTTTTAAATTTTTACCATCTGCAAAAGTGAACTTTCCCCTCTAGTTTCTTTCCAGCAGTAGGGCTACAAACACATTGGGGAAAGTT
Organism: Takifugu rubripes; assembly: GCF_901000725.2. Taxonomy (NCBI): domain Eukaryota; kingdom Metazoa; phylum Chordata; class Actinopteri; order Tetraodontiformes; family Tetraodontidae; genus Takifugu; species Takifugu rubripes. The sequence continues at coordinate 1,635,106 of NC_042287.1, read as the reverse complement.
GATTTCAGACCATGGACCTGTTAAGAGAGCTCAGACCATGGTGGGGGCGGAGCCTTCATTCATAAATTATTATTAAGAAAGAGTTTCACAATAAATCAAAATCCCTTCTTGTGTTGACTTCAAGTGTGCTAATCGAAGTGAAAATATGAAAAGGTTTCTTTGTTTTTGTATGTGAAAAATGGCTACTCTAATTTTTGGACTATTGAGCACACGTGAATAAACGCATCTTAAAATCAAAATCAAAACTAGTGTCTTCTTTGGTGCATAATCTTTCCCCACAGTCTGTCTCACTTTTGTGTTTACTGCTAGAGACTGCCCCCGGTGGCCATTAGCCAGTAAAACTATGAATTAACCTTGCTGTTGTGTTGGCTTCAGGGTTCAAAGCATGGGGAAAAAGCAGGAGCTTATAGTCTGAAAATAATGATGGTACTTAATTTTTATGTGGATATTATAACTTTGCAAGCAGGCTAAATCAAATGTTGGTTAATTAAGGCAATAGACATATTTAACATACAGTATGTAATATGTATTTGCAAAGAAAGACATCATGGCGAGGCTCACTCCACTACAGGATGGGTCACACATGAATCTGCAGACAGGCTCGGTCCAGTTGCTGCAATGAGCATTCATAATGTCACAATAATACATCATAAAAGTCTCTTTCACTATGTTAGCCAAATGAAAAACTCTTTTTGGCCTCAATGGAAGCAATCGACCGACGCCATCTTTGCAGTACCACCGCATGGCCAGCAGGGCTTATGCTTGTTAACTTGGTGGTGCTTCCTGTATCCAGCTGTATTAATATGATAGATGAACCCTTTAAGCTACGCAGACACAAAATTGTAATTAGGTCGCTATGCTTTCAGATAATGGCAGTGCGCTCACCAAGAAACAACAGCAGCAGCAGCAACAACTATGGCCTGTTACCCAGCAACATGTGTGCTGCTAACTCTTGTAGCTTTGCGATTGCTCCCCCAAAACATGTGGAGTTGTGTCAATACTCTCAGCAGTGGAGACACATTTGTTAGATTCTACATCGCTAACATCGCCACCTACTTGCCTGCCATGCTCACTACATTTTCAGTCATTGGAGGTTCACATTTAAATCGGTATAAATCAACATTTAGCAGCGCATTTCCGTTTCAGAAGCACTGTTTTAGTGTCACAATGAACATCCTTCCATATTTTGGGTTGCTAAAATCTTACATACCTGTCCTGTGTAACTTTATTTGGGGTTTCCAAACACTTTCCACCAGTCTGCGCTGATAATCGAGCTCTTCTTCACATCCGTCGAGCTTTTGTTGAAACATTCGGAATATTTCTTCAGCAGCAACAGTCAGTCGCTCCACGACGAACGTCCTCAAACACTCAACAGAAGACATTCTTATTGCTTCCACACCACAATACGATCAAACATACAAAAACCTTCTGCTCAGAACCTCTTTTACCGATTCCCACCGAATGTTACACATGAAAGTTCCGCAAAAACGACCGCGGGAGCATTTGTGTCGCGTGTGACTCCAGTGTAACAGTCGAAGCGTATGGACGACGTGCGTCGCTTTCTTGTGACGTCACATACCGGCGCGCTTTCTCCACTCTTTCGAGCAGCGCAGACGTCAGCGCAATCTCTGGCAAATTCCGAAACCACACAGTCGTTCTCTATTCACTACTCACTACACGGGGGACATGGATTGAGTGAACTACGTAGTGCACTCAATTTAAAGTTAGTATTCGGACAACGGCGTCATTTACTGCGCACGTAAAGTGACGTCATGGTGTCGCATAATAATTACGAACCGGTCTCCGGGAAAAATGGCCAGGTCCATTTACTTATTTTAACCCATCAGAAATACATTCAGCAGTCATTTTATGAAAATGCAATATTTTACCCGAAAATTAACTTAATATAATAAAATGAAATATTAATGTCAATAATAATACAATAATACTTACTTATTACCTAAAATAATTAGTGTCCTTTGACATTTTCAAGCCAAGACGTGATGGTACATTCTCAAATCATATTCCGCTGTAGTGAAAACATTTAATAAAGCAATTTTTTCATCAAAAAATGGATCCAGAAGTACTTTTCATCTTTGTAAATATTCTTTTACTGAGATTCTGATTCCGAAGAACAATTTTAAGTGAGGGGCGGGGGGATCAGTGAAGATTAATTGATTATTTTTTTTACACATTTATGTTGTAATATTTTTAGATGATCATATTGGACCCCTACTGAAAAAAAATCTCATTTCCAAAAATGTCATATATCAAACCGCACAGTAGAAATGACAATAAAAAAATGTATCCAATCAGCGTGATACCGTAAAGGCTGATGGGATACATTTTCCAAGTTAGGGTGCTCGCTTATACGCCACTTTCGCTGTGCATTGTGGGATACATTGAGTGCACTACATAGGGTACAGCGATGCTCACTAACATTTCGGACACTATTTCAAAACCTTTACTAACAGGTTAAACCAAGAACTACTTTATTTAAAATTATAGAAACAGTGACATTAACTACATTTTTAATTTCCACACTATATTAAAGATCATTTAGTTAAATCCTTATATTGTCCTCCCGGATCAAAATGATACAATTCTTCCTTCTTCTCGTCCTCATTTCCTTCCATCTGTTCATTCTCCTCTACTCCCTACTTTACTCCCTTCCTTTCTTGTTCCAGATGCTTTTCTAGGGAGGTGGGTGCAGGAGTGTTGATGGGGAATTGTTTTGTTCAGTTCTTTTCCTGTTAGGGCTTGTTTCCACTCCTTTAATTTTTCCAAAGGCCATTTCTTTATGTTGTTCAATAGGTCAAGAGAATGTATTGTTCTTTCATGTCCACATGCAATTTCCTGTCCTTCAGATCCTGGGATTCCTCAGGGACATCTGTGACAGCACATACACTCACGTGGTGTTGCCATCTCATCTGTAAAAAGAGTTTCTCTCAGAACAAACTGCTATTTAATCAAATAAAAAGTGTTTCACATAAATGAAACAGGGTCTTCAGAAGATATAGTAAAGGTCAATAGTATGCAGGATCTCAGCAGGGGGTGGGGCCTCTGAGAACAAATAGACTGAAATTTAATTCTTTAAAAAAATTCTGAAACATAAATAACTCACCCCATTCAGACCAACATGTAGCTTTCTACTATGTTTTGAGGAATGCATGTCCCCCTGACCCCACAGAGAAGAGACATTTGATTTTTAGATGTACGAAACACTGTCCCGACGCCTCCGGCACAAAAGGTTATGCTGGCTTTCCCATCAGGAGGAAGGAGGGGAAGTTTACCTGATGCATCCATTGGGCTGGGGTCTCTTAAAAGAGAGAGACAATAAACACACGTACACACAAAGCGGAATCTTTCACAAGCAACCACTCCTATATATCACATAATTAAGTGTTTTCTGACTTTATCGAAAACACACATTCATTTCATCATACTAAAAAGAGAAAAGGCATTTCAACAGACTTTAACACAACATGGCAACAGGTACAACATAGAAGAGCCAAGTCCTCAGGCCAGGACTTCGCAGTCCACCTGCATCTGAAGGACAAAGGACACTCATTTGAGGACACTGATGTACAGGTTTTGGCAGTGAAGATAAATGGTTCGAGAGAGGAGTGAAAGAAGCCATCTATGTCAAACAGGAAGGGCCATCATTAAACAGAGCTGGGGATTTGAGGCATCACCTCTCACCTGCTTACATACAGATTTGAAAAGCATCCCCAGGAGGAGAAGAGGCCATTCAGGCTACTTACAAACCCCATCGTATCAGGGGAAGTTTCAACGACCTGCATAATGAGGGGTGGCGCAACCAACAACCAGGTGACTGAAGCTCCAAATGTGGTAATGGCTCCTGAAGAGCAGTAGTATCTGGAACTCAGCTACACTGATGAAGCCTCCTGGAAGAGAGGTGAAACGGCTTCATGGAATCGAAGGTTATTTTCTGCTGACTCACATGATGGTGTGGCAGCAAGTCTCCTGAAATGGTGTGAACATTTGGTTTGTTGTTGGCAGGAGTGGAGGACTGCACTGTATGTGGGCAATAGGAAGTGTCTCAGCCCACCACCTCTGTTTAAGGATGGTTTTTCCAATTTGACATCGATGGCTTCCATGAAACCCCTCTCAAACCAGTGATTTTCTCTGGCCACTACCTGTACTTGGCTGTTATAGGCCAAGGCTGCCGGGGTCCGGAAACATGATCACCTGACAGGCCTCTGTCACCCCACTGGGTCATGGTTTCCTCTCCCCTCCTTTCCTCCTCCTCATCAAGCAGACTAGTTATTCTGATTCTTGTGTAGTTTTTCTGCTTCTCCCCCCCTTCTGTATTCATTTACAGGTATCACTGCCTTCGGAGCTGCATGATGACCTGTGCTCTGTGCCCGTCCTCTCCTCTCCTCTCCTCTCCTCTCCTCTCCTCTCCTCTCCTCTCCTCTCCTCTCCTCTCCTCTCCTCTCCTCTCCTCTCCTCTCCTCTCCTCTCCTCTCCTCTCCTCTCCTCTCCTCTCCTCTCCTCTCCTCTCTCTCCTCTCCTCTCCTCTCCTCTCCTCTCCTCTCCTCTCCTCTCCTCTCCTCTCCTCTTTCTCTACCCAGCCGGCCATCAGCAGGAGGGTCCCCCTACATGAGCCTGGTCCTGCTCAAGGTTTCTTCCTGTTAAGGGGGAGTTTTTCCTTGCCACTTTTGCTTTTCTGGGGTTAGGCCCTGGGATTCTGGAAAGTGCCTTGAAACTATTTTGAATGTAAAAGACGCTATATAAATAAAGATTGATTGATTGATTTGATTGGAAGTATCTTAGTGGCCTCCTCAATGAAACATTTGAGTACAAAATCCCCCAAGATGGAAAAGTTGAGCAACGTAAGGTAAGAAGGAGTCTGCGTGAGGCAGTTTTCGTTTTAATTAAGCACTTACAGCTTAAAATGTCACATCAATGGAAGGAATATATTTTTGATAGATTCCTTTGCATTATAATGGAGCCGTTCTTACAGAACATTAGGACCTCAGTAAGTCAAAGTCTGACAAAATGACTTGGCAATGAGTTGTGCGCTCTCTTAGGTTTTTTTAATTTTATCACTGCACGTGTTGCAACAGAGATATGCAAATGTCGATTATTCTTTTTTCCCCTTTTTATTCGAGTTAATTGGTGACAGATTATGTGTTGTGTGCTTCTTAGTGATCAAGGGATCGTGTTCCCTATTACGCGTTTGGTTTACTCTCATTAAACGGGACTTCTGTTTCTCCCCCCTTCTGTATTCATCTACACTGAGAAAACAAACAACGCGAGTAACGTAACGTAAAGGAAGTTTCCTCAACATTTGCAACCACAAACGACATATTTTTAATATGTAATGTCTCATTCACTGTGTTTCTGGGGGGGATTCAGAAAAAAATGGAGAAGCACCAGCTAATATAGACACTTTCAGCACATGTTGCCTTCATTATATGGCTTATTTAAGGCTTTTAATTTTTGCGGCTCCAGACAGATTTTTTTTTTTGGGTCTAATATGACTCTTTCAATATTTTGGGTTGCCGGCCCCGACCCAAGGGTAACACTCACCACACCGGAACCAATGCTCCCGCGGTTGTTTTTGCGGAACTTTAATGTGTAACATTCGGCAGGAATCAGTACCAGCGGCCTTGAGCAGAAGGTTTTTGTATGTTTGACCGTATTGTGGTGTGGAAGCAGCAAGAATGTCTTCTGTTGAGTCTTTGAGGACGTTCGTCATGGAGCGACTGACTGTTGCTGCTGAAGAAATATTCCGAGTGTTTCAACAAAAGCTCGACGGATGTGAAGAAGAGCTCGATTATCAGCGCAGACTGGTGGAAAGTGTTTGGAGACCCCAAATAAAGTTACACAGGACAGGTACGTAAGACTTTAACAAGGCAAAATATGGAAGGGTGTTCATGGTGACACTTAATCAGTGTTTAAGCAACGGAAATGTACCGCTAAAATGTTGATTTGTACCAATTTAAATGTAAACCTCTGAGGTCTAAAAATGTAGTGAGCATGGCAGGCCAGTAGGTGGCGATGTTAGCGATGGTGAATCTAACAAATGTGTCTCCACTGCTCAGAGTATTGACACAACAACTCCACATGTTTTGGGGGAGCAATAGCAAAGCTACCAGCGTTAGCAGCACACATGTTGCTGGGTAACAGACCATTGCTGCTGCTAATGTTCCTTGATGAGTGCGCTGCATTTATCTCAAAGAATAATGACCTCATTACACTTCTGTGTCTGTAGCTGACAGAGTTTATGGATCATCCCTGTGTTCGAAACCACACACTCACTTCATCGGGTAGTTGGAATTTTAAATTTGTTTTCATTCAGATGGGAAATTTACAGCGCAACAACAGCAAGAGCACGCAGAGACAATTAAGATAAGAATAGAATAGAATAGAATTCGGAATATACAAAGAGGATGTATATTTACAGTAATCCAGATAAATGGATACTCAGCCCCTGTATACCTGTACATAGTACAGAGGGTGAATACAATATACATATCAGAATATATAATATTCAGATTGTGTTAGCAGGTGTTATGTTTATTGTGCAGTCTGACAGCAGCCGGCAGGAAAGATTTGCGATACCTCTCCTTCACACAGCGAGGGTGGAGCAGCCGCTCACTGAAGGAGCTGCCCAGTGCTGTCAGGGTGTCCTGTAGGGGGTGGGACGTGTTGTTCAATATGGATGACAGCTTAGCCATCATCCTTCCGTTTCCCACCACCTCCACCGAGTCCAGGGGACATCCCAGGACATAGCTGGCCCTCCTTACCAGTCTGTCCATCCTCTTCCTGTCCCTGTCTGTGATGCTACTGGACCAGCAGACTATCCCATAGAAGATGGCTGATCCCACCACAGAGTCATAGAAAGTCCTCAGGAGTGGTCCCTGCACTCCAAAAGACCTCAGCCTCCTGAGCAGGAACAGTCTGCTATTGCCCTTCTTGACAAGGGCGTCTGTGTTGTGTGTCCAGTCCAGGTTATTGTTTAGTGAACACCCAGGTACTTGTAGGACTCCACCACGTCAACATCCGTTCCCAGGATGTTCACTGGTGCAGGCGGGGGTTGTTACGCCTGCGGAAATCCACCACCAGCTCCTTGGTTTTGCCAGCGTTGATCTGGAGGTTGTTCCGCAGGCTCCAGTCCACAAAGTCCTCTGTACTCCGTATCATCCCCATCGGTGATGAGAAGCAGAGAAGCCGATCTGACTCGGAGCCCTTCACCCTCACAAACTGTGGTCTTTGTGTGAGGTAGTCCAGAATCCATGTTGTGAGGTGGTGATCCACCCCAGCTACCTGCAGCTTGTCCCCCAGCAGCCTGGGCTGGATGGTGCTGAACGCACTGGAGAAATCAAAAAACATGATCCTCACAGTGCTTTCCAGCCTTCTCCAGGTGAGTGAGGGAGGTGTGGAGGAGGTAGATGACGGCATCATCCACCCCGATGCTCAGCTTGTAGCCGAACTGCAATGGGTCCATGAAGGAGCTCACCAGTGGGTGCAGGTGGGCGAGAATGAGTCTCTCCAGCGTCTTCATCAGATGAGACGTCAGAGCTACCGGCCTGTAGCTGTTGAGTTCCTTGGGGTGCGGTGTCTTCAGCACTGGGACGATGCAGGACGTCTTCCACAGCTGTGGACTCTCCCCAGCCTCAGGCTCAGGTTGAACATGTGACTGAAAATCCCACACAGCTGGTCTGCGCAGGACTTCAGGAGCCTGGAGCTGATGCCATCCGGACCCGTCGCTTTCCTGGCCCTGTTCTTCTTCAGGGCCTTCCTCACCTGGTGTGGTGTGAGGGACAGGCTGGAGCAGGGAGGTGTTGGTGGGGGGGATGGGGATGGGCATGGGCCAGAGTGTGAAGTGTCTGGTATGTGGGAGCTGAAGGTCATGAGAGAGGGGGAGGGGGGACAGGAGGAACAGTGGATTGGGGGCACAGACAGTGGTGGGGGTAGCAGCAGAGGAGACTGGGCTGGGGGAGGGGTGGGTACCTGATCAAATCTATTGAAAAACAAGTTCAGGTCGTTTGCCCACTCACGGTTTCCCACAGGTTGGGACTTCTGCTCCTTGAAGCCCGAGATGGTCTTCAGTCCCTTCCATACCCCACAGATGTTGTTCTGTTGCAGCTGGTTTTCCATCTTCCTCCTGTAGTTGTCCTTCTCCTGTCTGATCTTCCTCCTCAGTTCCCTCTGAAGAGTCTTCAGCTCTTCCTTGTCTCCAGACACAAAAGCCCTCTTCTTCTCCTTCAGGAGGGCCTTTATGTCTGGGGTGATCCAGGGCTTGCTGTTCGAGAAGCTCTGTACACTCCTGGTGGGTACGGTGTTCTCCACGCAAAAGTTAATATAGTCCATGATGCAGTGGGTGAGATTGTCAATGTCCTCCCCATGGGCGTCGCTGAATACATCCCACAGGGTCGTGTTGAAACAGTCTTTCAGGGCCTCCTCGGCTTCTTCGGACCATTTCTTCACTGTGCGGGTGACAGTAGGCTGCCTCTGCACAAGAGGTTTGTACACGGGCTGGAGGTGTACAAGGTTGTGGTCGGCACGGCCCAGGGGAGGGAGTGGGAGAGAGTGGTATGCCTCCTTGGTGTTGGCATAGAAGAGGTCCAATGTTTTATTGTCCCTGGTGTGGCATGTGACGTACTGGGTGAATTTGGGCAGAGAAGATGATGGAGAGGTATGATTGAAGTCTCCAGAGATGAGGAGGAGGGCGTCAGGGTGTTGTGTCTGCAGCCTGCTCACTGCTGAGAGCAGGACATCACAGGCTGCATTAGCGTTAGCAGAGGGGGATGTACACAACCACAGCGAGGGCATGTGTGAACTCCCTCGGCAGGTCGTGAGGCCTCATGCTAATGGCATTTGCCCTCCAATGAGAGAAATGGCATTTTTTTGGACTTGACAAGAACATTGAAGACGGTGTTGCTGATGCTGGTCAGTGAGGGATATGCGATTGTGTGTTTTAATGGCATTGAAGTGTGAGGATGAGGACTCACAAGTGTATGCTCAGCCAAACATTTTCAGAAGAAAAAGTGCAAGACCCCGTAAGTGTGGACATTTCTCTTGGCTGACGACATGGGTCCTGAACTTTTCAAAACCTGTCTGCTGCAATGCCTGTCACAATTCATCTGATGACTGAATGTCAATGAGTTCCAGTTGAGAAGAACCCTCATCCAGGGATGGTACTAGATCCTTTCCTTCCAATGCAAAGTCCACCTCAACATTCACACAGAAAGGGTCCTTAACAAATCTCATCACTTTTCTGGAGATGCTGAAATCATCAAAACTGGTGGCAAAGTTGTTTTTCAATTAATCAAAAAAGCCTGAAACCACCTTGGTAATTTGCAGGCCAGATTTCCTTAATATGGGCAAGTGAAGCATCTTCCCAGGACAAAGATCAGCAGAGAAGAGTGAGAGCTTTCTTTGAAAAACATGAAGAAAAAAAGTGATGGGAGACACCTGGGATTCGAATACACACTCCCTGAGGTTATTGCTCATATCACTAATCACAAAGCAGCTGCTGCTGCTGCTCTTGCAGATGACCGTGTCAGCTTCCAGGTGTAGTTTTGGTGGCATGCACACTCATTTTATGGCTGTGGACAAGGCTGAAGCAAGCGGAGCTAGTTTTTCCCGACTTGTGGCACTCCAAGGACTGGTCTGTGACGTGATTGTCGCACATATTAATATTAATACACTGTGCAGCCCCAGCTCAGTGTCATTAATGTATTTGCATGATCTCTACCTGTTCTCTCCTCTACCTGTCCATCCCCTTCTCCCTCTCTGCCCAGCCCAGGAGAGTCCCCCCATATGAGCCTGGTTCTGCTCAAGGTTTCTTCCTGTTAAAGGGGAGTTGTTACTTTTCTCTGCTTCTTATTAGGGGTCAGGCTCTGGGATTGTGTAACACACTGATAATTTTGATTTTAACACACTGATAAGCAAAGATGAATTGAAAAAAAATCAAATCAAGACTTGATTTGATCACCATCGCCCCCTCAGCACTGGAAGCCTTTATTACCAACTCCTAATTTACACCTGCTGTGTTCCGCTGGAGTTTTTGTCTTCTGTTTTTCAATGTGAAGTAAACAAGCCTTTTCTTTAAACACTGCTGTTCCAGCTCTGTTTTGTCCAAGTAAACATCTTCACTGAGTCATTAGCCATGTGCTGATGTGGACTGATGTTTTTCTCTCATAACGTGTTTGTAAAAAGATGGCAGCCTCAGATTTACTCATTCAGAGGCGACTGATGCTTCAGATGTTTGGAGAAGAGATGCAGAACTTTACAGGCTGCAGGTTTGAACATTAATATTGTGAGCTGCCCGTTGTTCTGGCTTATTTGGTGGTAAAAACTGCCCTTTGTTCAGTTGCCCCTAAACCTATTGCTTATACTCACATGCTTCTTTCCATTCTTGATGATTTCTCCTGTATTTCTAGAGCTTTCACAGCAGCAACCTTTGTGGAAGGAGGAAGAGGATAATTACCAGCATCAGGATAGGAGCGACAGTCTGGACCAGGAGGACTCAAAGCCTCCACAAATCAAAGAGGACCAGGAGGAATCCTGCTGTTACCAGGACGGAGAGTCGCTAACTGTGAAGCAGGAAATGGACACCTTAATGGTGACCATACATGAGCAAGATGACGACAGTGAACTGGGCTTGAATCCTGATCAGAGCCAGGAAAAGCCTGAGGTGAACACAACAGTTCAAAGTCCTGTGTTACCAGCTCCAGCCTGTGACCTGCAGCTGCTCTCCTATAGTCCTCATATATCTGAGAGCAAAGATGAGGAAAACAGGACCAGCGAAGACTCCAGGTGGACCACAGCTGAAGAGCCAAAACAAGCCATGAAGCAGAACCATCCTAAATGTCAGACTGGGAATGTAAACAGCCCAGCAGAGTCACCAGTGGACTGTGATACAGACACAGGTGCTAAAACATCTGCATGTACCACAGGTGAACAACAGGGAAAGTTCATGGCAGGACACTCCACAATCAATCCTAATGACACCCCACACGTTGGCTTGGCACGTGGGAAAGGTTCCCGAGTGCAGCGCTTCTCATCGGCTGACAATAAAAGTCACACAGGAGCCAGATTGTTTATCTGTGAAACATGTGGGAAAGCCTTCAACACAAATTCCATATTAAAAGTCCACATAAGATGTCACACAGGTGAAAGACCATATTTGTGTAAAACATGTGGGAAAGCCTTCAAACAAAGTTCTGCATTAAGTTATCACATAAGAGTTCACACAGGTGAGAGACCAGATGTGTGTAAAACCTGTGGGAAAAGCTTTCAACGAAGTGAAGAATTAAAGTTCCACGTAAGAGATCACACAGGTGAGAGACCATATGTTTGTAAAATCTGTGGGAAAGCCTTTAAAAGAAACAAAGAATTAAAGACCCACTTCAGAGTTCACACAGGTGAGAGACCATATTTGTGTAAAACATGTGGGAAAGCCTTCAAACAAAATTCTCAATTATATGTCCACATGAGAATTCACAAAGATGAGAGACCGTGTTTGTGTAAAACCTGTGGGAAAGCCTTTAAACGAAACGAAGAATTAAAGACCCACTTGAGAGTTCACACAGGCGAGAGACCATATTTGTGTAAAACATGCGGGAAAACCTTCAAACAAAAATCTGCATTAAATGTCCACATGAGAGTTCACACAGATGAGAGACCATATGTCTGTGAAACATGTGGGGAAACCTTCAGCCAGAATTGTGAGTTAGTGCAGCACATGAGCACCCACAGGAGCAAAAACATACAGATTTGCCAACAAGAGAGTTCAGATATTGCTAAAGCTTCTTCATCTAAGTGAGAAGAGTCCAAACAACAGCTTTTACAATCCTGCCAGATGTTCTGTATTACCAGTTCACCCTTTTGTCCTGATAATAAATGTTGTCACTATGCAACAAACCTGCAACACAGAGTCTTTGTATCAATCCTCAAGGTTCTGTACTTGGACCAATCCTCTTCACCTTGTACATGCTTCCCTTAGGGAACATTATTCGGCAGCATGGGATACATTTTCATTGTTATGCTGATGACACTCAGCTTTATTTATCCATGAAACCCGAGGAGACAGAGAAGTTAGTGAAGCTCCAGACCTGTCTTAAAGACATAAAGTCCTGGATGTCTTCAAATTTCCTCCTCCTTAACCCAGGAAAAACTGAGGTCATGGTGTTTGGTCCTGAACCTCTCAGGGATAGATTAGATCACATGATCACTCTAGATGGTATCTCATTAACATCTAGTCTCTCTGTGAGGAATCTAGGAGTAACTTTTGATCAAAATCTCTCCTTCAACTCACACATTAAATTAGTCTCTAGAAGTGCCTTTTTTCACTTGAGGAACATCACAAAGATCAGGAAACTGCTGACGCGGCAAGAAGCTGAAAAGTTAGTCCATGCATTTGTTACTTCCAGGCTGGACTACTGTAACTCCTTATTATCAGGGTGTCCAAACAACTCTTTAAGAAGCCTCCAGTTGATCCAAAATGCTGCAGCCAGAGTTCTGACAGGTATTGACAAAAGAGATCACATTACTCCTGTACTGGCGTCTCTTCATTGGCTGCCCGTTAAATTTAGAATAATTTTTAAAACCCTTCTTTTGACCTACAAGGTCCTCAGAGGCCTAGCTCCATCCTACCTGGAGGAGCTAGTGATACCTTACCAGCCCAATAGACCGCTCCGCTCTCAGAATGCTGGTCTACTTGTGGTTCCCAGAGTTTCCAGGAGTAGAATGGGGGGCCGAGCATTTAGCTACCAGGCCCCCCTGCTATGGAACCAGCTCCCTGTCCAGGTACGGGAGGCTGACTCCATCGCTACTTTTAAGATCAGACTCAAAACCTACCTCTTTGAAAAAGCTTATTGTTACTAATTCTGTAGTTCCAGTTACTGTCATAGACAGACAAATGATCATACTTAGGGGGTCGTCTAATCATTAGGTCACATCTTAGTTATGCTGTTATAGGCCAAGGCTGCCGGGGTCCGGAAACATGATCACCTGACAGGCCTCTGTCACTCCACTGGGTCATGGTTTCCTCTCCTTTCCTCTCCTTTCCTCTCCTCATCAAGCAGACTAGTTATGCTGATTCTTGTGTAGTTTTTCTGCTTCTCCCCCCCCCCTCTCTCTCTTTATTTACAGGTATCGCCGCCCTCAGAGCTGCATAATGACCTCCGGCCCCGCTGAAGTGATTGTGCATCATATTTTTTGTGTGTGTTTCTGTGCTCTGTGCCTCTCCTCTCCCTCTCCCTCTCCTCTCCTCTCCTCTTCTTTCCTCTCCTCTTTCCCCTCCTCCTCCTTCTCCTCTCCTCTACCTCCCCTCCACTCTACTTCTCCTCTCCTCTACCCCTCTCCTCTCCTACCTATTCTATCCTCTACCTGTCCTCCCTCCTCTCCTCTCTCTTTACCCAGCCGGCCATCAGCAGGAGGGTCCCCCTACATGAGCCTGGTCCTGCTCAAGGTTTCTTCCTGTTAAAGGGGAGTTTTTCCTTGCCACTGTTGCTTGTCTGGGGTCAGGCCCTGGGATTCTGGAAAGCGCCTTGAAACAATTTTGATTGTATAAGACGCTATATAAATAAAGATTGATTGATTGATTGATCATGCTTATAGGGTTGTCATATTATTAGGTTAACATCTTAGTTATGCTGCTGTAGGCCAAGGCTGCCGGGGCCCAGAAACACGATCGCCTGACAGCCCTCCGTCACCCCGTTGGGTGATGGTCTGGTCTCCTCTCCTCTCCCTCTCCCTCTCCTCTCCTCTCTCTACCCAGCCGGCCATCAGCAGGAGGGTCCCCCTACATTAGCCCC
>NC_042287.1:1468807-1616307 GCF_901000725.2 Takifugu rubripes | reverse complement strand
GGTGGAGAAGCCGGGTGGGGGTTGGCGGCCATGTGGCGATTACCGCAGGCTCAACGATGCCACCACCCCGGACCGTTACCCTGTCCCGCACATACAAGATTTTTCCGCGCATCTGGCTGGGAAAACGGTCTTTTCGAAGGTGGACCTTGTCCGCGGCTACCACCAGGTACCAGTCCACCCTGCCGATGTCCCCAAGACAGCGGTAATCACCCCGTTCGGCCTGTTTGAGTTTTTACGGATGCCTTTTGGTCTTAAAAGTGCAGCACAGACTTTTCAGCGCCTGATGGACTCCGTCCTACGCGACCTGCCATTCCTATTTGTGTACTTGGATGACATCCTTGTCGCAAGCACGTCTCAGGCTGAGCACGTGGCACACCTCAGGGCTCTTTTCCAGCGCCTCAACCAGCATGGGCTCATCATAAACCCGGCGAAGTGCCAGTTTGGACTGTCTACCATCGACTTCCTGGGCCATCACGTGACACGGTACGGAGCAGTTCCCCTGCCGGAAAAGGTGGAGGCCATCGCGAGCTTTCCCCGCCCAGTCACGGTCAAGGCGCTCCAGGAGTTCCTGGGTATGGTGAATTTTTACCACCGTTTCCTCCCCCGGGCAGCGAACCTCATGCGGCCACTGTATGACTGTTTGAAAGGGGCGGTTCCCAAGCACATGGTTGACTGGTCCGACGTGCGACAGCGTGCATTCGAGAACGTTAAGGCTGCTCTGGCCAATGCTACACTGTTGGCACACCCATTGCCTGACGCGCCAATCTCAATCACCACGGATGCCTCGGATTACGCAGTGGGTGCGGTGCATGAACAATGGGTAGAAGGTGCTTGGCAACCCCTGGCCTTTTTTAGTAGGCAGCTACGACCCAATGAGCGGAAGTACAGCACGTTTGACCGTGAGCTCCTTGGCCTCTACCTGGCCATTCGCCATTTCCGTCCTCTGCTTGAGGGCAGGTCTTTCACTGCCTTTGTGGATCACAAGCCCCTCACCTTCGCGATGGCAAAGACGGCAGAACCATGGTCGGCTCGGCAGCAGAGGCACCTTTCCTACATCTCCGAGTTCACCACGGACATTAAACACCTGGCTGGTAAGACCAATGTCGTTGCGGACTGCCTCTCCCGGGCCGTCACAGGCGCTGTCCATGTGGGACTTGACTACGGACAGATGGCAGTGGACCAAACCACAGACAGTGATGTCCAAGCTCTAAAGTCTGCAGCCACGGGGCTGCAGCTGCGCGAGGTTCCTTTTGGGAGCACTGGTGTCACGCTTCTCTGTGACGTCAGTACCGGTCAGCTACGCCCTGTTGTGCCCACGGTTTGGAGGCGGCGTGTGTTTGATTCAGTCCACAACCTCTCCCATCCGGGGAGGAAGGCTTCTCAACGTCTTGTGGCTGCTAAATTTGTTTGGCATGGGCTCAGAAAGGACGTCAGGGATTGGGCTGCCATGTGCGTCGCATGCCAGCGCTCAAAGGTACAGTGCCATGCTAGGGCCCCGCTGGCCCCATTTCTGGTGCCAGAGCGACGTTTCGACCATGTCCATGTGGACCTGGTTGGGCCCTTTCCCCCTTCCCGCGGCTGCACTTACCTCCTCACAATGGTGGACAGGACCACCCGCTGGCCGGAGGCGGTGCCCCTGCAGTCGGCTACCTTGGCCGAGGTGGCACGTGCGTTTATTGGGACTTGGGTTGCCCGTTTCGGTCCCCCTGCTGACATCTCATCTGACCGTGGCTCGCAATTCACCTCTGAGCTCTGGACTTCTGTAGGGGAGAGCCTAGGGGTGAAACTGCATCACACAACGGCATACCACCCACAGGCCAACGGCATGTGTGAGCGGTTTCACCGCTCCATGAAGGCTGCTCTTCGGGCGTCTCTGAAGGACAGTAGCTGGGTGGACAGACTTCCTTGGGTCTTGTTGGGGCTGCGCACCGCCCCCAAAGATGACCTGCAGTGTTCCTCGGCGGAGATGGTGTATGGAGAGCCACTGCGGGTGCCAGGTGAGTTTGTCCCCAACACTACAGCGCCTTGGTCTGCGAGCGCACAGCGTGCAACACTCCTTGATGCTGCCAAGGTTTTTGCACCCATCCCTGTTTCCCAGCATGGTTTGCCACCATCCCATGTCCCACCGTCCTTGGAGAGGGCAGACTATGTTTTTATCCGCCATGATGCTCATCGAGGCCCGCTGCAGCCACCTTATGATGGGCCTTTTCGTGTTTTGGAGAGCGGGGATAAGCATTTTCTGCTCGACGTGGGAGGCCGACCTGAACGTGTTACGATAGACCGCCTCAAGGCAGCTCACTTGGACCTTGGTCAGCCAGTTGCCACAGCCGTACCCCCGCGGCGTGGACGCCCCCCCCGCTCGGCCCAGTCCTCTGAGAGGAACACAGATCCCTGAAAGCTCTGTCAGTGCCACTGACCGCCCTGCGCGTCCTGTTTCCCCTGCTCCTCTAGCACCACCAATACCGCTTCGACGCACACGGTCTGGCCGGCCCGTTCGAGCCCCGACTCGTTGACTGTTATTGCTTTGCGATGGTGAATTCTGGGGGGGCATGTGTAGCGGTCACTTGTATATCATAATTCACCATCATTGTTCATATCTGTTCCATTGCCATAGTCCTGTTGAGCATTTTGCTATGTATGAGTTCCTCATTCGCTCGCGCTATTTGCCGACAACTAAGTCGGGTAATTTGGCACAGCCCCTTTAACGGACCGTGGGAGTTGAGGGGCGGGGGTGTGGTTTTTCCCGCTCTGATTTGATTTTTTCCTACTTCTTGTTGTGGTTTCAATAAAAGACACACACGATTGTGTGTCAATGGAAATCTAAGTTGTATTGCCTTTACTTCGCAAACGCAACAACCTCTCCTTTACACAGCGAGGGTGGAGCAGCCGCTCACTGAAGGAGCTGCCCAGTGCTGTCAGGGTGTCCTGTAGGGGGTGGGACGTGTTGTTCAACATGGATGACAGCTTAGCCATCATCCTCCCATTTCCCATCACCTCCACTGAGTCCAGGGGACATACCAGGACAGAGCTGGCCCTCCTTACCAGTCTGTCAATCCTCTTCTATGCTGCTGGACCATCAGACTATCCCATAAAAGATGGCAGATCCCACCACAGAGTCATAGAAAGTCCTCAGGAGTGGTCCCTGCACTCCAAAAGACCTCAGCCCCCTGCGCAAGAACAGTCTGCTATTGCCCTTCTTGACAAGGGCGTCTGTGTTGTGTGTCCAGTCCAGGTTATTGTTTAAGTAAACCCAGGTACTTATAGGTCCTCACCACGTCGACATATGTTCACCGGTGCAGGCGGGGGGTTGTTACGCCTGCAGAGATCCACCACCAGCTCCTTGGTTTTACTAGCGTTGATGTGGAGGTTGTTCTGCAGGCTCCAGTCCACAAAATCCTGAAGGTAAATCAAACCAAGCCAAACACACAAAAATGAAAGCGGTCGAACGGAGAAAAAGTAAATTAGTAAGGAAAAGCTCAGAGCTGAGCAGGAGCCGCTGTTACAGGCTGCCACACGCACGGCGCCATCTTCTTATCTGATGTAGAAGAATAGATTTCAGAGACAGAAGATCTTTCAGACAGAGGACAATGTTTTTGCTGATTCTGATTTTCAGTTTTCCTGCATTGAGGAGGATTCAGTGGATGTCATCAACGCAGTCATCATCAGCACTTCGTATTCCCACTATGAGAGAGGATTATACTGGGAATGACCTACTTGGAGGGGAGACGAGTGTTTCAAGAGAAATAGAAGCCAGACTGACTAGCATGCTTATATTGGAGTATTGTTATTAGCAGGAGTTTACAGGTCAAAGATCAAAGGCAGAAGCAACTGCAAGTCTATGGAATGAAGAAAATGGAAGACCAATCTTTCCGGCAACGATATCTCTGGAGACATTCCACATGATATTGCGTGTGATCCGCTTTGAGACACCATAGCTGGTCGACATGAAAGAGACAAAATAGCTGTGAACAGAGATGTGTGTGATAAATGGGTTGAAATGTTACCTTTGTTGTACAGTCCTGATCCTCATGTGTGTCCAACAGTACATGCCCAACAAGCCTGTCAAGTATGGCATCAAAACATGGGCAACCTGTGGTGCAAAAGTACACCATGGAAAGCGACCTGGAGGCACATATGAGGAGATGAGTGAAGGGCTGCACGGGCGTAATATCAAGTGTTAATACTTCACATCCTACCGCTTTAGAGATGAACTTCGAAAGAGAAAGCTGACCATGTTGGGAACAGCCAGAAGAAATAAGCCAGAACTTCTCAGTGAATTCTGAAGATGTGGGACAGACCTCTTAATTCCTCAAGGTCACCCAACCAACATCCAGTAGACACAAATGAAAAGTAAAGGAAACAATGCCAGATCTGTCCCTCCAGAGAAGACAACAAGTGCCTCTTATGTGAAATGCAAGAATGCAAAAAGCACATGGTAACATTACAAAATAGTGTTATGTCATGTATCAACATGACAATATACAATATACAAAGAGGATGTAAATATACATCCTCTTTGTATATTCCATTTGATCTCTATTTGATTTTATCTTATTTTTCTCTGAGTGCTCTTGTTGCACTGTAAATTTCCCCGTGTGGGACAATAAAGGATCTGAATCTGAATCTGAATCAAAAACGCCCAACACAACCATTCGATTCTGGAAAAGTTATAATGTTTCTCCTCGAGTGAAACATGCCAGGGAGAGTTTCTGTTACATGTATTACTTCTTCACCCAGATTACAACACAATCGTTTCCCCCGTAAAATACTCCACTCAATTATAGGTCTGTACCAGGGTTCCTTGATGCCTCCGTGCTGTGTGAGCGCATGCCATTCGTAGGTTTCCCACCGTTGGAATGTTCGCGGTCCATAAATGTCCTCCGAAAGCGCAGTTGTGTGTCCAGAGGCCTCCACGAGTGAACAAAGTATAATCCGAGGACAGCGTCCACGATTAAAACGTTGAATAATAATCCAATCTGGGCGGAAAGGTGACCATCCGGTTGCTGCCAATGGGCCATATAGTTGAAAAACGTCCCGCTGTGTGTCGCACATCCGAGTATATGTCCCTCGTTACGTCTCCGCTGGGAGTTCTCCATGTTGATTACCAATTAACATCAGCTGGGCATTGCGTGGCACCTGCAGTTCGCGGGAACGTCTCCCTCATGAACCCCCCCACCCCCGTCCACCCACGAGTACAACTAATGGGGAATATCATAAGCAGTTTTTATACGTCCATCACAATAGTTCTTAAATATAGTATTGAAATTAAAAATGTAGTGAATGTTACTGTTTCTATAATCTAAAATAAAGTAGTTCTTGGTTTAACCTGCTAACATTCAGCTTTCTTTCTTGCTTTTCTTTCATTTTCCTGGAGCCTGCGTGATGAGCCACCCCCGTTTCCGTCTCTAGGATGGATCTCTGTGTGTCAGACCAGTGCTCGTTTCTGTTCCGGGCGAGAGACAATATTCCGTGTACACTGTACTTTTGAATGTTGTAAAAGGCATTTTCAAAGCAATTGCACATTGAACAACTCCTTGTGGAGTAACTGTTTTTGTTGATTCTATTTATTTTATTGTCAGTACTGCGTTTTCAACAGGGTGTGTAATTTGTCAATAAAGTGTTTGTGTAAAAATAAAAAATAAATCTTTCTTTCTTTTATTTATTGTGTGTTTCGTATTCATTTATTAGTTTAGTGAGTGCGTGTGTGAGTTTGTGGGGCAGCTGACTGCTTGCGGCCATCATGGCGGCAAACGCCAACTTGACCGGGTTGAGCAAGAGACACGGAGTCAAAGTGTGGTGGAGGTGGCTCTGGCTGTGGGCCAAGAAATCAGCCACAGATCAGTGAAAGCTGCCGCCCGCATGAACAGGGAAATGGTGTTGTTTCCAGAGAAGGTGGAACAGGCGAACAGGTTGGTGGAGACGGGGATCACCGTGGGGGGGAAGTTCGTCCAGGTGACTCCGCTGACGCAGCTGGCAGCGAGGATTACTTTGTCCAACATGCCGCTGTTCGTCAGCGATGAGTTCCTGGCGAAAAAACTGTCCCGACATGGGAAACTGGTGTCCCCCATCAGAAAAGTATTGTCGGGGTGTAGGTTGCCTTTGTTGAGACACGTGGTGTCTCACCGTAGACAGGTTCACATGATCCTAAACAACAAGGGCAGAGGCATTCAACTATCGTTTTGACGTCTGCGTGGACGACTTTGATTACATTGCAACCTCCTCTGCCCTGAAATATTTCAACTGCGGCAAAGAGGGACATCTAGCCAGGGCTTGTCCGAGCCGCCTGGTCCCGGACGCGGCGGCGCCGGCAGCAGAGTCCGCCGCGTCTGAGCCCGACCCCGCGGCACCCCCGGCCTCGCAGCCCATTCCGACGGTGAGACGTCGGTGGTGCGGTGTGTGTGTGTGGGGGGGCGATGTTCCAGACGTAGTGCAAATGGAGTCGAAGGCGGAGGGAAAAAGGAGTGAGTGTGTGCGCGTGTCTGAGGTAAGTGGCGTGAGGGAGAATGTGGAGGTGACTGGCAAGAGTGGCGAGGCGGGGAAGGTAATGGATTTACCTGGGGTGGCAATTGAAGTGGTGTGCGGGTTTGATGAACTGGGGAAGACTGGTGAGGGCATGGGTGAGCTGGGTGAGGCAGGAGAGACTTGGGTCAACCTGCTGAACGGTGTGTAGCGGTAGGTGAAGTGGGGCAGGTGACAGGGGAGTGTGGGATGCCAGGGTTAGTGGCTGGTGTGCTGGTTGAGGGAGGAATGAGCACAGGTGAGCACTGTGAGGTGGGTGTGAGCACAGGTGAGCTGGGTGAGGGAGGTGCGGGTACAAGTGATGGTAGCGGGGGGGGGGGGGGGGTCTGAATGGTGGCCTGTTCCTGCAAAGCGGCAAAGAAAGCAAAGAAATGTCATGAAGAACAATGGAGACAAAACAGTGGACAGCTGGAGGATGCAGCCGCTGGCACAGACACTACGAGCCATTGGATTAAACACAGGGCAGCATCGGTCCTCACCGACCCTGAGATCTTTCGGCTGAAGAAGCATATGGGCAAAGCCAGGAAATAGCTCAGATGACTGTCCAACAGGAGCACCAGCTTGTAGGCTGACCGGCTGGGAAGGGATGGAGCCCCCCCCCCAGTGTGCTTAACGAGCCACCACGGAGGAAGAGGACTGGGGACCTACACGGAGCAGTTGCCCTAAATGTTTTCCTCTCTAGGATGGATCTTGCTGTGTCGGACCAGTGCCCGTTTCTGTGCTGGGCGAGAGACAGTATTTCATGAGTACAGTGAGTGTGAGAGACTCACTGTACCTTTGGAATGTTGTAAAAGGCCCTTTTAATGGTTTAAATCAATTGCACATTGAAAAACTCCTTGTGGAGGAACTGTTTCGTTGATTCTATTTATTTATTGTCAGTGCTGCGTTTTCAACATGGTGTTTATGTCCCAGTGCAAATTGTAAATAAAGTATTTTTGTAAAAATAAAAAAATCTTTCTTTCTTTCTTCCTTGTTGAGGATCCAGTGCTATGCAAAGGTGTACTTACAACAATTTTATTGACAAATGATACTATTTATAGTCGTGTGTGAGATTGTTACAGAAAATAATGGAGAAGCACTGCCCCAGGGTAACACACACCACACCAGAACCAATGCTCCCGCGGTTGTTTTTGCGGAACTTTAATGTGTAACATTTGGCAGGAATCGGAAACAGCGGCTTTGAGCAGAAGGTTTTTGTATGTTTGATCGTATTGTGGTGTGGAAGCAATAAGAATGTCTTCTGTTGAGTGTTTGAGGACGTTCGTCATGGAGCGACTGACTGTTGCTGCTGAAGAAATATTCCGAGTGTTTCAACTAAAGCTCGACGGATATGAAGAAGAGCTCGATTATCAGCGCAGACTGGTGGAAAGTGTTTGGAAACCCCATATAAAGTTACACAGGACAGGTATGTAAGACTTTAACGAGACAAAATATGGAAGGATGTTCATTGTGACACTGAAGCAGTGCTTCTGCAACGTAAATGTGCTGCTAAATGTTGATTTATACCAATTTAAATGTAAACCTCTGAGGACTGAAAAGGTAGTGAGCATGTCAGGCCAGTAGGTGGAGATGTTAGTGATGGTGAATCTAATAAATGTGTCTCCTTTGCTAAGAGTATTGCTACAATAACTCCACATGTTGTTTGGGAGCAATAGCAAAGCTACAAGAGTTAGCAGCACACATGTTGCTGGGTAACAGGCCAGGAAAGAGTAGCGACCACATTACACTTCTGTGTCTGTGTAGCTTACAGAGTTTATGGATCATCACTGTATTCGAAACCACACACTCGTTCCATATTCACTACTCACTTCATAGGGGAGTTGGATTGA
This sequence comes from Takifugu rubripes, assembly GCF_901000725.2. Classification (NCBI taxonomy): domain Eukaryota; kingdom Metazoa; phylum Chordata; class Actinopteri; order Tetraodontiformes; family Tetraodontidae; genus Takifugu; species Takifugu rubripes. The sequence goes on along the minus strand of NC_042287.1, from coordinate 1,607,959 downwards.
GTGCACTATGTAGGAAATTGAATTTTAAATTTGTTTTCGTACACTACCATGGCACACGCTAAATTACGTCATAACGTCGCATAATAAATACAACCTGGTTGCGGGCGAGAGCGGCCAAGTCTATTTAATTATTTTCACCCATAAAAAACATAACACAATCACCCTTTGTTTGGCCTGACCCCAAACATGCAACAGTGGCAAGGAAAAACTCCCCTTTAACAAGAAGAAACCTTGAGCAGGACCAGGCTCATGTAGGGGGACCCTCCTGCTGAGAGAGAGGAGAAGGGGGCGAGGACAGGTAGAAGAGAGAATAGGTAGGAGAGGAGAGAATAGGCATAGATCATACAATACAATACATACAGAAATACATCATAATAAGTTAGGGAAGGTTCAAGTTGAGTGGGTCAGCGGGGTCGGAGGTCAGTATGCAGCTCTGAAGGCGGCAATACCTGTAGATGAATACAGAAGGGGGGAGGAGAAGCAGAAAAAATACACAAGAAATAACATTACTAGTCTACTTGGTGAGGAGGAGAGGAGAGGAAACCAAAAAAGATGGCAGCCTCAGATTTACTCATTCAGAGGTGACTGATGCTTCAGATGTTTGGAGAAGAGATGCAGAAATTCACAGGCTGCAGGTTTGAACATTGAGATTGTGAGCTGCCTGTTGTTGTGGCTCGTTGGATGGTTAAAAACTGCCCTTTGTTCAGTTGCCCCTAAACGATTGCTTCACACTCCCATGCTTCTTTCCATTCTTGATGATTTCTCCTGTATTTCTAGAGGTTTCACAGCAGCAACCTTTGTGGAAGGAGGAAGAGGATAATTACCAGCATCGGGATAGGAGCTGCAGTCTGGACCAGGAGGACTCGAAGCCTCCACAAATCAATGAGGAACAGGAGGAAACCTGCTGTTATCAGGACAGAGAGCCGCTGACTGTGAAGCAGGAGATGGACACCTTAATGGTGACTCCCATACATGAGCAAGATGACGACAGTGAACTGGGCTTGAATCCTGATCAGAGCCAGGAAAAGCCTGAGGTGAACACAACAGTTCAAAGCCCTGTGTTACCAGATCCAGCCTGTGACCAGCAGCTGCTCTCCTATAGTCCTCATATATCTGAGAGCAAAGATGAGGAAAACAGGACCAGCGGAGACTCCAGGTGGACCACAGCTGAAGAGCCAAAACAAACCATGAAGCAGAACCATCCTAAATGTCAGACTGGGAATGTAAACAGCCCAGCAGAGTCAGCAGTGGACTGTGATACAGACACAGGTGCTAAAACGTCTGCATGTAACACAGGTGCTAAAACGTCTGCATGTAACACAGGTGAACAACAGGGAAAGGTCAGGACAGATTTGAAAGGACATTCCACTATTCAATACCAACACCTTGGCTCAGCATGTGGGAAAGATTCCGGAGAGGGTTGTTTCTCATCAGCCAACAAAATTCAGGAAACGGCAACCAAACTGTTTATCTGTCAAACATGTGGGAAAGATTTCAAACTGTCAAAATCACTGAAGCAACACCTTAGAGTTCACACAGACGAGAGACCATATGCGTGTAAAACATGTGGGAAAACCTTCAACAAAAATTCCACATTAAAAGTCCACATAAGAACTCACACAGGTGAAAGACCATATGCATGTAAAACATGTGGGAAAACCTTTAAACAATATTCTTCAATTTATCTCCACAAGAGAATTCACACAGGTGAGAGGCCATATGTCTGTAAAACATGTGGGAAGGCCTTTACACAAAATGATAAATTAAAGAACCACCTGAGAATTCACACAGGTGAAAGACTATTTGTGTGTAAAACATGTGGGAAAGCCTTTATAGATAGTAGTTCATTAAATGTCCACATGCGAGTTCACACAGGCGAGAGACCATATTTGTGTAAAATATGTGGAAAAGCCTTCAAACAAAATTCTGCATTAAATGTCCACATGAAAATTCACACAGGTGAGAGACCATTTGTGTGTAAAACATGTGGAAAAACCTTCAAACAAAATTCTGGATTAAATGTCCACATGAAAATTCACACAGGTGAGAGACCATTTGTGTGTAAAACATGTGGGAAAGCCTTTATAGATAGTACTTCATTAAATGTCCACATGCGAGTTCACACAGGCGAGAGACCATATTTGTGTAGAATATGTGGAAAAGCCTTCAAACAAATTTCTGCATTAAATGTCCACATGAGAATTCACAAAGGTGAGAGACCACATGTCTGTGAAACATGTGGGGAAACTTTCACCCAAAATTGTGACTTATTCCTGCACATGAGCACCCACACGGGTGAAAACATCCAGATTTGTCAACAAGAGAGTTCAGATATTGATGCAGCTTCTTCATCTCAGTGAGAAGAGTCCAACATCTTTAATTTTAGATTCCTGCCAGATGTTCTGTATTACCAGTTCACCCTTTTGTAATAAACGTTGTTACTATGCAACAAACCTGCAACACAGTCTTTGTATCAACTCAAAATGCATAATAAGTGAAATGAGTCACAGAAAAGCATTTGAGAAAATCTAGAGGTCAGCAGTCTGTGAGCATGCGGTGCTCAGCAGGTGTTGGCTGGAGGCAGTTAGAACCTTCTGTGTTGAACAGGTGAAGTGGCTCCCTGATGTCTGCAGGTGCAGCTGCTCTTCCACTGTTTAGGCATCAATCATGAAAGCTGTGGGCTCCATTTACCTCCTGCAGCCTTCTGCTGACACCTCCAATCAGCAATCAGCACAGGAGTCATGTGGGTTCTGGCTAGTTCCTGTCAGAACTCAATACAGTCATTTTAAATATAGTCATGTGCGAGTTTTGGGAGAATTGATTATTGTGATCAGAATCATTGTTTGTACTGGGTTTATCACAATCCTTAGAGTATCAAATCAATCTTTATTTATATAGCGTCTTTTACAATCAAAATTGTTTCAAGGCGCTTTCCAGAATCCCAGGGCCTAACCCCAGACAAGCAACAGTGGCAAGGAAAAACTCCCCTTTAACAGGAAGAAACCTTGAGCAGGACCAGGCTCATATAGGAGGACCCTCCTGCTGATGGCCGGCTGGGTAGAGAGAGAGGAGAAGGGGGAGGACAGGTAGAAGAGAGAGCAGAGAGGAGAGGAGAAGGAGGGAGAGGGAGGAAGAGAGGAGAGGCACAGAGCACACACAAAAATACACTATACAACGGGTCAGCGAGGCCGGAGGTCATCATGCAGCTCCGAAGGCGGCGATACCTGTAAATGAATACAGAAGGGGGGGAGAAAAGCAGAAAAACTACAGAGGAATCAGCATAACTAGTCTGCTTGATGAGGAGGAGGAAAGGAGAGGGGAGGAGAGGAAACCATGTGGGGTGACACCCCAGTGGGGTGACAGAGGCCTGTCAGGTGATCATGTTTCCGGACCCTGGCAGCCTTGGCCTATAACATCATAGCTAAGATGTGACCTAATGATTAGACGATCCCCTAAGTATGGTAATTTGTCTGTCTATGATAGTAACTGGAACTACAGAATTAGTAACAATAAGCTTTTTCAAAGAGGTAGGTTTTAAGTCTGATCTTAAAAGTAGCGATGGAGTCAGCCTCCCGTACCTGGACAGGGAGCTGGTTCCATAGCAGGGGGGACTCGTAGCTAAATGCTCGGCCCCCCATTCTACTCCTAGAAACTATGGGAACCACAAGTAGACCAGCATTCTGAGAGCGGAACGGTCTATTGGGCTGGTAAGGTATCACTAGCTCCTCCAGGTAGGATGGAGCTAGGCCTCTGAGGACCTTGTAGGTCAAAAGAAGGGTTTTAAAAATTATCCTAAATTTAACAGGCAGCCAATGAAGAGACGCTGTTACAGGAGTTATGTGATCTCTTTTGTCAATACCTGTCAGAACTCTGGCTGCAGCATTTTGGATCAGCTGGAGGCTTCTTAAAGAGGAGTTTGGACACCCTGATAATAAAGAATTACAATAGTCCAGCTGAATTAACTTTTCAGCATCATGCCGCGTCAGTAGCTTCCTAAGTGGAAAAAAAGGCACTTCTAGAGACTGTTTTAATGTGTGAGTTGAAGGAGAGATTCTGGTCAAAAGTTACTCCTAGATTCCTCACAGAGAGACTAGATGTTAATGAGATACCATCTCATCATGCGATCTAATCTATCCCTGAGAGGTTCAGGACCAAACACCATGACCTCAGTTTTTCCTGGGTTAAGGAGGAGGAAATTTGAAGACATCCAGGACTTTATGTCTTTAAGACAGGTCTGGAGCTTCACTAACTTCTCTGTCTCCTCTGGTTCCATGGATAAATAAAGCTGAGTGTCATCAGTGTAACCTGAACTTATGTCCGTTCTTCTCCGTCGGGCTCGTGGGTACAAAGAAAGACAGGTTACAATGGCGAATGACTTCTTTTATTTCTTATCCAGCGAGGCAACTTACAAGGCGACTACACGAGTTTTCTCTTAATCATTTCCCCCGTGTTCCCTCCCCAAAATCACGTCCGGAGGGAACACTCCCCCAGGAACCAAAAATCATTCATAACAGAAGTCATACATGTCATTACCTATTTCTAACAAAAGCATATTAAATAAACTTAACAATAGCTGGCCATAGTTCCCAGCATACCAATAATAGTTTACATCAGCATAACAATGAAAATGTATCCCATGCTGCCGAATAATGTTCCCTAAGGGAAGCATGTACAATGTGAAGAGGACTGGTCCAAGTACAGAACCTTGAGGAACTCCATGGCTAACCCTACTGTATGAGGAGGGAACACCATGGACATGAGCAAACTGGTATCTATCAGATAAGTATGATCTAAACCAGTCTAGTGCTGTCCCTTTAATCTCAATCACATGTTCCAGTCTATGTAACAGGATGCTATGATCAACTGTATCAAAAGCAGCACTGAGATCCAGCAGAACCAGCATAGAGACCAGTCCATGATCTGAAGCTATGAGAAGATCATTAGTGACTTTAAGACGTGCTGTTTCTGTGCTGTGATGAGCTCTAAAGCCTGACTGAAACATCTCAAACAGGCTGTTCCTCTGCAGGTGCTCCAGTAACTGAGTCACCACCACCTTCTCTAGAACTTTAGAGATAAAAGGAAGGTTGGATATTGGCCTATAATTTGCTAATACATCAGGATCCAGTGATGGTTTTTTAAGCAACGGCTTAATCACTGCCACCTTGTAGGACCAGGGTACATAACCTGTCACTAAAGAACCATTGATCTGGTCCAGGATAGAACTGCCTATCAATGGTCCTATCAAAAACATCCTTCAACAGGTGTGTTGGGATGGGATCTAAAAGACACGTGGTGGTCTTGGATTCCTGAATTAGCGAAGACGCCTCAGAAAAATATATAGGGCTGAAGGAGTTTAGGGGCTCGTTGGAGAACCTGTATGTTCCCACAGTCAGCACATCTGGTGTTGGTCCAGTTGTTGGGATGGCCTGGTTAGCTTTCTAGAAAACACTACGAAAGTTTAAAAAAGAACAATTAAGTTTAGGGAGCTGCTACTACTGGCTGCCGCCTGAGACAGCGCCATTTTGAGATCATTAGTTTCTCCAACTTGTGCTTTAGTACCGTCTCTCCTAATTAGACCAGGTTTTCCCCAAAAAGTGCTCCAATTGTCTATAAAGGCCACCTGGTTTTTGGGGCACCACCATGACAGCCAGCGACAAAGCGATGACATGCGGCTAAACATCTCATCGCTAGCCAGATTGGGGAGGGGACCAGAGAATGCTACGGAGTCCGACATCATTTTTGCGTAGTTGCACACCGACTCTATGTTAATTTTGGTGACCTCCGACTGACGAAGCCGGGTGTCGTTGGCTCCGACGTGAATAATAACTTTACCAAATTTACGTTTACGTCTCACCAGCAGCCATAAATTTGCTTCTATGTCGCCTGCTCTGTCCCCTGGAATGCACTTAACTATGGTCCCTGAAGTCGGCTTCACGTAGTGCAAAACAGAGTCTCCAATTACCAGAGTTGGTTTCTCAAATCAAAATCAAATCAAATCAATCTTTATTTATATAGCGTCTTATACAATCAAAATTGTTTCAAGGCGCTTTCTCAGCGGGTATGTCGCCGAGTGGGGAAAAACGGTTAGCCGAGGGAAGCAGTTGGCGGTGCACCGTGGGCCTTTGGTTTGGGCTATGCTTCCTGCGAACCATCGGCCGCTGCTGGGGGACAGCTAGCTGTAGCTACGCTAGGCAGCTCTGCAGCAGCTACCTTCTCCTGGCTAACTGAGGCAACTCCAGACAACTCCAAGCTGCGGAACCATGTCTCAAGCTCACTGTCTCACCTCCAGAGCCATTAATAAACAACACTTTCTGCACCTATTCCCTTCAATAAAGGAGGCAGAAGAGTAACGAAACATTTCACACACTGAACAGAAACAGGGTGAAACAGATGGTGAGGCCATGCTAGTTCTAGTGATCAGTCGAATCGGCGGAGTCCTGTATTTGTTTAATATGAATTATTTCTCCTTGCTGTTATCGAGCAACTAGAATTTTCAAGTGTATTCAATTTTATTCAATTCTATTTTATATAAAGTGAATCTAACACACACCTTGCACAGTGCACGAACAAACTCTGTTGAGAGGACAGGAAGTGACGCAATACGTTACTCAACGGAAGAGCAAAGGACATTCCATTGATATGTAGATTTATCAAATCTATGGGAAATACATGGGAACTCATATAGGTAGTCTATTGACTGGGGAATGTTACAAAAGTTTTTTTTTCATTATTATTATTATTGAATCCTGGCTACTTAGTAAACCGTGTTAATTTTTTATTTTTTTTGCCCCCCAAAACGATTTTTTTCCAGGGGCTGGTGTTGGGGTCCAGGCTTCTGGGTTGTTTTTTCCTGCTGGGGGTGTGGTGGAGCCATGCTCCGGCCACAGGCTAACGCACCTGCAGGCTATCAGCGATCAGCCGCCTACTTAAGGACTAAACTCGTGCCTACCAGTGTCAGAGTAATTTGGTGTTTTGGTGCTTTTGGAATTTTCTGGTGTATTTGGTATCTTGTGTATGGTACGTTTCCCTGCTCGTTCGAGGTGTCCATGCCATCCTGCTGGACTCGTGAAACATGCAGAACTCGACTCCTGTGATGGCTCCGCGCTGGAGCTCTCTGTGCGCCCCGGAGGTTTGAACTTGTGCTTCCCTGCAATCCAGGAGGACTGCCGTTTTGGTGTTTGTTGAATTAAACCTGGTTTTGGACTTTTCATCACTGCGTTCTTGCCTGCTTTCGAGTCCTGTTCAAACCCAGAACGTAACAGCTGGGCTTTGCTGTAAAAAGAGGGTCTGAGATATTGTGATTTTTTTTTGTGCCCCTAAACCTTTAAATCCACTTTCCGAACTTTGAATTTCTACCTAAAACTGACCCACTCTTCGCACCGGTGGAACATTGTTGATGTTTATCAGGTTTCCTCTCCCTGTCCTAAGCCTAACCCTATGTCTGCAAAAGCTCTTTCAAAAACAGGAAGAAACATTGTCCTGTTATTTACTTATCTTTATTTTTCCAAGACTGCTTTTTGGATTGTAATTTCGTTAATCTGGGGTGCCTTTTTTTTTCTCTTGACCTTCTAAAAAAAAAAAAAATCATATTATGTTATCCAGAAGTTGTTATAAACTTTAAAAACAAATAAATGCTATGTCCAAATTTCGTTCTTTGGAAAACACTTTCTTCACACTTTATTAAACTTTGTAATAAAGTGTTTGTTTTACTCTTAATATTTTACTGTTAATTTACAGAACCTTTGTTGCACTAACCAGCTTTTTTTTTTAACAAAAGAGATATACTGTAGTCATCAATTAACCAGATATTATATCAATAAATAAAAGTATTGAATATTTTTATATTATGAAGCTGAGGAAAAAGGCAATAAGTTGATCTACACACAGGCGTTAGGGTTACCGGAAGAAAGGCTTTTATTTTTGCGGCCATTATGGTTTGTGGTGCCAACTCACTTGAAATTTTCAGGGCAGATAGTTAAAACCAGCCAAACCAGTCAAACTTTTCTGTCCTTTTAGGAAGGGCCAATGCATGTCCAACCGTCCTTAGAGTATTCACAAAGCAGGTATAATTCAAGGTATTGTCCCCTGTCTGGAACCCATCATTCAGCTGGTCTTCTCCAGAGTTGTCTGGCTGGACCTCTGCAGGGTTCTCCTGAGAGACAACTGTCTCTGGTGGGACATGTTCTGGTTTTTCCAGCTGGTCCACTGCATAGTTTGTCAGCTGAATGTTCTCCACACAGCGTTCCTTTGAAGTTGCTTCTAATTCTTTCACTGTTTCCTCTTTTACAGTGAAGAACGGATGCTGCAGAGCCTCCATGGGCGTAATTCGCTGGTTGGGGTCCACCTGTAGCATGTTCTTGATGAGATCCATAAACAGGTCCAGACCAGTTGCATGTTCTTGCTGAACTAATAGCATCCCTACAACATCATCAAAACAGCTGAAGTCCTCCTCTTTTTCACTGATCCCGTACTCTTCTGCTGTCTTAATTGTCCACCTTGGATGATCATTTGTTCTTCTATTGAAGAATTCTTCAGTTTGCTGGCCCTTGTCCAGTACATGGTCTGGTGGCTGTCCCAAAATTTTGACTATCGAATTTATTATACTGTAACACCTGTTGTATGGAAACAGTACTGTTCCAACAGCCAGTTCAAAAGCAGTAACCCCCAAAGACCACATGTCCAAAGCCTCATTCATTTCAGACTCCAGGAGTACCTCTGCAGAGCTGTACACCTGGGTGAAAATGCAGGTCTCAAAGTCAATATTGCCGGACATCTGGGCCCCACCAAAGTCCACTAACTTTACTTGCAGTGGTTTTGCATGGTGGTCCACAATCATGACATTTTCTGGTTTAATGTCCATATGTATAATCCCGATGGTTTTTAAATGGTGAAGAGCCATAACAAGTTGTTCTGTAATGTGTCTGACCTCTGGTAGAGGGAGACACATTTTACATGGACTCATCTCAGAAATGTAGGTGTGTAGGTCCATGTCCAGGAACTCAAAACTTAGACAGATGTCTTCCATGTTGAAGAAAAAGCTGTTAAATCTGACCACGTGACTGGTGTTGGGATCCAGGCGCCGCAGCTGCTTCAGGATTTGGATTTCATGCTTTGCTGTTTTAATCACGTTAGTGCTGCTCTTCATTACCTTCACGGCCTCCATGGTTCCTGTTTCAAGGTTGCAACATTTTAAAACTTGACCAAAACTTCCTTCCCCTAGAAACTTGACCACACGGCGTTGCTTTCCTAGTAAATTACAGCCGTCTTTTCTGGACTGGTGGACATCAACTTTGTTTGTGAACACTCCCATGTTTTTGCTGCTGAGATTTGCTTTTTTCTCTTTCTGCTGGATAAGTTTGGATACATAAACTTGATTTTTGTTTGTAACATATGCAGACATAAAGGCTTTATAAGCCTTTGATCAGCAGTGTCTTTGATGTAGCATTTGTGGATGAGTTTGACGATGCAACAAGCTATATATTGTTCATTATGAACAAAACTGAAGTTATCAGGGGTTTTTTTCTTGTATTTTGAAGGCATTTTCTTGTTTTACGCCATACTATTTTCTTAATCTTGAGCCTATGTTCTTTATAAAACATGAGAAAGAGTGCTATAACAGTGCCATAACCAGCTTTGAATAATCAGTAGTTACATCAATAATCAATACCATTTTCTTTCACTTTGACTTCGGAACGTCCAAAACAAGAGATGCACTGACAATGAGCTTTCCTTAATGAGACTGACTGCATTTTTTTATTACTAGCTCTTTTTTAGCAATCACACGTTTTCTTTTCCCCTACAGTTTTCTGTTGTTTAATGTTACATTTGGTGGTACTAACCCTGCTGTAGCCTGCCCTCTAACGAATAGCCCACATCTACTTTATCTTTCTTCTTTTTTAAGTAATTAAATGTGTATATTGTGTAAAACACTATTTTGTTTTTAGTGTATTAGATCTTAAATCTGTAACAGTTCTTTGTTTTGCGATATTTTTCCAGGTTCTTTTAAATTCACACGTTGACACATTTCGCATGCAACCACACAAGCACTCATTCATTCATTTTATTACTCACTGACACACACCTCAACTCAGATATTGTACAAAGGCTTTATGAATGAAACAGTATTTTATATATAATAATTATATATTTTAAAAAAGAGGATAAAGTTTATAAAAACTAAATTTGGCTGTGGAGAAGAATGTTTGCTGTTTTCACATGAAAAGTTCAGACATTTCACCAATAAATAAAGCTAACTACTGAGCAAAGAAATATAGTATAAAAGCATAAAGCGTGTGTTACAAACAAAATTATTTCTCGTCTCTTAACAGAATCCCAGAGCCTGACCCCTAACAAGCAAGAGTGGCAACAGGAAGAAATCTTGAGCAGGACCAAGCTCATGTTGGGGAACCCTCCTGCTGATGGCCGGCTGGGTAGAGAGAGAGAGGAGAGGGGGGAGGACAGGTAGAGGATAGAATGGAGAGGAGAGGAGAGGAGAGGAGAGGAGAGGAGAGGAGAGGAGAGGAGAGGAGAGGAGAGTTTGACCCAGTGGGGTGACAGAGGCCTGTCAGGTGACAGTCACCATTGAACACCGTCAAAAGTTCATTGACATTTGGTTGAGTTGCATTGATTCAACACTGTTTTTCTGTGCGACATTCATTATTTTGCCCATATTGAAGCACAAGCCTGTTTCAGAAAATATCCTCACCGCAGTTCTATGGACCACTTATAGAGCAGTGCAGCCTGGACACCAAATATAAGGCAGCCGCACTCTTTGTCTTGCTTTAAAATAATTCAATTGAGACAGAGGGCAACTGAAGGTTTGACTATATTATCTTCCATTTTCTTGCTCTTGCTCTCGCTTACGGCCATACCACCCTGAGAACACCTGATCTCGTCCGGTCTCAGAAGCTAAGCAGGGTCGGGCCTGGATGGCACACTGCCTGGGAATACCAGGTGCTGTAAGCTTTTTCCGCTCCTCCACTGGGCCAGCAGAGGCCGCTCGTGCCACTTAAATCCAGACAAAGTGTATAACTGTCCACTCCAGTCTGCATTGATGTCAAGTGTGGAGGAAAAACCTCACAGAGGGCCCACTTATTACACCAGTCAACATCATACACCCTCAATGGAAGATACTGTCAAACAATGTGCAGATACCAATCACACACAACTATGGCTAATGCTATTTTTTACAGGTGTGAAGTAGGGACATTTTTCAAAATCCTGAATGAATCGAAAGTGAGACACATGATTTCTCTTCTTATTCTTCTCTTCTGTCAAGTTCAACAGTTTTTCTCCAAATAACTCGTGAAAACTGTTTGTTGGCAACGTGTTCAATTCAATCAAATCCAAATGCTATGCTGCTGCATTTTTGTGTAGTATTACACATACTGTGCCACCGCTGCTGGACTGCCTTCCCTCACCTGCCTCAGCCAGTCTTCGATTCCTCTCTGATCCACTGACATTTCACTGACAGGGGTGGACTTCCTTGACTCAACCACCTTCAATGCTTTGAAAACAGCCATAGACTAGACATCAAAGTTCACTCCACCTTCTGTGAGTGCAGAATCATCACAGACTACAGGAAGCATAGAAATCTTCAGGACCTGCTGGTCCAGGCCACGGTGAAGCCTGTACTGACTCCAAGACCTAGAGGCTGCGGTGATTTCTAGCTGTAGAGTCAGGTAAAAAAAATGTTTTCAATGGGGAGAGTCAGGGGAGTCCCAAAACAAGAAATGGCCTTTATTTAATCACCCGTGGTGTCTGTGGTGTGCAGTACGCGGGAGAGACCAAAAACACTCTCACCTGACACTGGTGGAAATTATACCAGTGTTGGGAGACCCACACTCCTCTAGTCCACCTTTTTTTATTACCTGACATGGGTTGCCATCCCTTCAGGTGGCCGTCGATTCTACTGAACTCAGGTATGCGTTTGTGGGTTTGTATATAGATGTTTTGACTTATGTGGTGCCTTATTAACATTGTATTATTATTATTAGTCTTGTATTTTTATTAGGTTGCAGTAACCTCCACCAGTCAGCAGTCTTCCCTGCTACTGTAGTTAGAAAAAACCCTGAGGGTTCGTACGATGGCTGCACTTGACAACCTTTTCATCAGAAGCAAACTACGTAAATAATTTTAATTATGTGTAATTATTTTCTGGACTATAAGTCGCTCCGGTGTTTAAGTCGCACCAAACAAAAAATGCAGTATAAAGAAGAAAAATAGATACAGTGGGACCTCTACTTACCAAATTAATTGGTTCCGGAAGTTCTGTTGTGATCCAGGATTCCCAATTGTGTTTGTCCTGCAGGGGGCGTGGTGGAGCCATGCTCCGGCCATCTGTTGGCGCACCTGCAGGACATCAGCGATCAGCCGCCTATTTAAGGTCTAAGACTCCAGCCTACCAGTGTCAGAGGATTTTTGTGGGACTTGGTATTTCTGGTGCCTTTGTTGGTTCTGAAGATTCTTGTGATTTTTGTGGCTCCATGTTGGAGCTTTTTGTGTGCACTCGGAGGAAGAACTGTTGCTACCCAGCAGTCCAGGAGGACTGTCCTTTTGTGTTTGTTTAATAAAACTAGTTTTTGGACCATTCATCACTGCGTCTTGCCTGCGTTTGGGTCCTAAACAACCACGAATCGTAACAAGTTGTTTTGTAACCTGAAAATTACGTAAGTAGAGACACGTTTTCCATGTAAATGCCCTAATCCGTTCCAAGCCCCCAAAAATTTGGACATAATTTTTTTTTATAAATCACAAAAATGCATCAAAACATGTAACAAATACATGTTACAATTAGATTACCGCACAATAAATGTAGGAATTCAGTGCAAGGCTTCTCAAGGAACAAAATGAACTTTATTACAGGAAAGCTAAGAGGAAATGAGGGGGCATTGCGATGTTTGTGAACGATAGATGGTGTAACCCAGGGCACATCAGGGTGAAGGAGCAGTACTGCAGCAAAGACATTGAACTGATAGCGGTTAGCATTCAGCCATATTACCTCCCAAGGGAATTCTCGCACGTTATCGCGATAACCGTGTACATCCCTCCATCGGCCGATGCCGCTGCTGCCTGCGAGACTGTACACACCGTAGTTTCCAAGCTTCAGACATCGCACCCCCAGTCCCTCCTCTTCATCTCTGGTGACTTTAATCATGCTTCTCTGTCCTCCACTCTCCCAACCTTCACCCAATATGTGAAATGCCACACGAGAGACAATAGAACTTCAGATTTAATGTATGTAAACACCAAGATGCATACACCTCCTCCCCCCTGGAGAGGCCTAAAAACCATCTCAGGCCACACTAAGGACAGCGGGAGTGGCCCTGAATCTGGGGACCTGGACTGGGCAAACAAGTTGCATCCTTTTTCAACAGATTTGACTGTGCTGCCCCTGTTACGTTGCGTGGTTGTCCAGGACCCAAACGCAGGCAAGACGCAGTGAGGAAAGGTCCAAAAATTGGTTTTATTAAACAAACACAAGCCCAGAAAGGCCAGACTGTTTCCTTTTACATCTTCCCGGGTGAATTTTATGTGCTTGTCTGTTTGGTTGAGATGATTTGAGAATGCTTCCAATTCTTGTGTTTGAACTTTGACCCAGGTCTTGTCCACATATCTGAACCAGTGGCTTGGTGCAGTTCCTGTGAAGAATGTCAGGGCCTGGGATTCCACCTTATCCATATATAGATTGGCAACTATGGGTATACTGGTGAACCCATGTCGTAGCCATGTTTCTTGCTGTAGAAGCCTTCTCTGTACTGAAAATAGGTGGTGTTCACACATAGGTCTAGCATGGTGCAAATTTGGGCGTTAAGGTTGTTCTTTCTGGAAGGTTCTTGTCCTATAAAAGGCACTGTGGATGGTGTCTATTGCGTCGGTGGTCGAGATGCATGTGAAGAGCCACATGACATCATAGGATACCATGGTCTCTTCTGGTTGTAGTTTGAGACCACTAACCTTTTTCACAAAGTCTTGGGAGTTTTTGATGTGGTGCGGGGTGTTGCCAACCATGAGAGACAAGATGGAAACCAAGTATTGGAAATGTTATATGTTACGGAATTGACACTACGTACTATTGGTCTGAAGGGGGTGCCTTGTTTGTGGATCTTGTAAAATCCATAAATAGAGACCCTTGTAAAATATTTAGGAATTTTAAATGAGGTATTAGATCAGATGGAAAACATATTTCTCAAAAAAACTGTCTGAAGGGGGGAAATTTTCCAAGAAGTGGATGAGGTTGAGTTGTTGCCATAATTTGGGGAGCACGATACACTGCTGGCCCAATGGAGGAATCCAAAATGCTTACAGCACCTGGTACTCCCAGGCAGTCTCTCATCCAAGTACTAACCCTGCTTAACTTCCAAGATCAGGCATTCTCAGGGTGGTATGGCAGTAAGCAAGAGCAAGAGCAAGAAAACAGCCTTTTGAAGATAATCTACTCAAATTGAATTATTTTAAAACAAGACAAAGAGTGTGGCTGCCTTATATTTGCTGTCCAGGCTGCACTGCTCTATAAGTGGTCCATAGGACTGTGGTGAGGACATTTTCTGGAACAGGCTTGTGCTTCAATATGGGCAAAATAATGAGTGTCACACGGAAAAACAGTGTTGAATCAATGCAACTCAACCAAATGTCAATGTTGGAACTTTTGACGGCGTTTAATGGTGACTGTTACATATAAAGAGGCCTTAAATAGCTTCCTCCCTCGCTTATGGCCATACCACCCTGAGAACGTCTGATCATGGAAGCTAAGTAGGGTCAGGTCTGGTTAGTACTTGGATGAGAGATCGCCTGGGAATACCAGGTGCTCTAAGCTTTTTACACTCCTCCACTGGGCCAGCAGAGGCCGCTGGTGCGACTGATAATTTTCCAGCCAGATATTATTGACTTCTAAGTCCTCCAAACATTTCAGTTTATCATTAAGGTTACATTTAACATTTGCAGTTAAAGTTAACATTTACGTGTAACATTTCACATTTAGCATTTCATTTGAATACATTCCTGAAATGGCACATTTTGTTGCAATTATCTTAACAAGTGACTTCAAATAACCCACCACTCTTTGAAACATGGAATAAAGCTAGTCTTTTCTTTAACTTCTTTTATCTTAAGCTGCATTCCAGATGTTCAAAAGTGTGGTGGGTTTTTTTTTCAAGTCATATTTATATTTGATTTGAACAGCTACCTGCCATCATTAAAGTGTCTGGGTCGAAATGTGTGAAGAGATGGAATTTTCTCACACTTGTTCTTGTGACACATCTCATGGCATCTCTTTGCTGAAGGATTATCGCTGACGAAGCTTTATCGCAGATTTTAAACTGAGATAATGATTCAGATTCAGATTTCCTTTATCTGTCCCACACAGGGAAATTTACAGCACAACAGCAACAGCAAAAGCACACACTGAAATAAAGAAAAAGTAAAATAAAATTTGAGGTAAGATATACAGAAAAGGATGTATATATACAATAATCCAAGATTGGCCCTTGTATACCTGTACATGGTAGAGAGGCTGTGTACAGTATACACATTGATATACACATCAATGCAATATACATATCAGAATATATAATATTTAGACTGTGCTAGCTGGCATTATGTTTATTGTGGAGTCTAACAGCAGTCGGCAGGAAAGATCTGCGATACCTGTTGGGGTTATGGGTTGTGTTCTGGCTTTGTCCTGCAGGGGGTGGTGTGGAGCACAATTGGTGGCAGCTGGCACTGCAGGCAAGCTCACTTGTAGGCAATTTACATCTTGCCGCCTCTTTAAGCAGGTTGTGCCTGCCTGTCAGTTCCAGGGTGTCTGTTCGTCTTCCTTCGTCACGTGAGGGTGTTTGTTCGGGTTCCCTTGTCGTGTGTTGGTGAGTTTTGGATTCCCTCATTGTGTGCTGGGTGTTTGTTCAGGTTCCCTCGTCGGTGTTCGTGTTCTGCGGTTCTGGAGGGCCGCTCCTGTTCCCGAGTTTCCTGTTTCCTGGACGGCCACTTCTGTTCCCGAGTTTCCTGTTTCCTGGACGGCCACTTCTGTTCCCGAGTTTCCTGTTGCCCTAGAGGGCCGCGTCTGTTCCCAAGTTTCCTGTGGCCCTGGAGGGCCGTTTCTGTTCCCTGGTGCTCGGCAGTCCTGGAGGGCTGCCCTCGTGTTCCTTGTGTTGCATTCCCTCCCTGTAAATAAAACCTTTAGACCATTGTGTCCCGGCCTGCGTCCAGGTTCTGTACAACCCTTGTTCCATAACAATACCTCTCCTTTACACAGCGAGGGTGGAGCAGCCGCTCACTGAAGGAGCTGCCCAGTGCTGTCAGGGTGTCCTGTAGGGGGTGGGACGTGTTGTTCAACATGGATGACAGCTTAGCCATCATCCTCCCATTTCCCATCACCTCCACTGAGTCCAGGGGACATCCCAGGACAGAGCTGGCCCTTCTTACCAGTCTGTCAGTCCTCTTCTTGTCCCTGTCCATTATGCTGCTGGACCATCAGACTATCCCATAAAAGATGGCAGATCCCACCACAGAGTCATAGAAAGTCCTCAGGAGTGGTCCCTGCACTCCAAAAGACCTCAGCCTCCTGAGCAAGAACAGTCTGCTATTGCCCTTCTTGACAAGGGCGTCTGTGTTGTGTGTCCAGTCCAGGTTATTGTTTAGGTGAACCCAGGTACTTATAGGTCCTCACCACGTCGACATGTGTTCACCGGTGCAGGCGGGGGGTTGTTACGCCTGCAGAGATCCACTACCAGCTCCTTGGTTTTACTAGCGTTGATCTGGAGGTTGTTCCGCAGGCTCCAGTCCACAAAATCCTGAAGTTCTCTGTATCCGTCGTCCCCATCAGTGATTAGACGAACAATCATCAGAAACTTCTGGAGGTGGCATGATGATGAACTCTATGAAAAGTCTGCAGTGTAGAAGGTGCCAGTACTGCAGAGAAGCCAATCTGACTCGGAGCCCTTCACTCTCACAAACTGTGGTCTTTGTGTGAGGTAGTCCAGAATCCATGTTGTGAGGTGGTGATCCACCCCAGCTACCTGCAGCTTGTCCCCCAGCAGCCTGGGCTGGATGGTGTTGAATGCACTGGAGAAATCAAAAACGTGAACCTCACAGTGCTTACAGCCTTCTCCAGGTGAGTGAGGGAGGTGTGGAGGAGGTAGATGACGGCATCATCCACCCCGATGCTTAGCTAGTAGGCGAACTGCAGCGGGTCCATGACGGAGCTCGCCAGTGGACGCAGGTGGGCGAGGATGAGTCTCTCCAGCGTCTTCATCAGATGAGAGGTCAGAGCTACCGGCCTGTAGCTGTTGAGTTCCTTGGGGTGCGGTGTCTTCAGCACTGGGACGATGCAGGACGTCTTCCACAGCTGTGGCACTCTCCCCAGCCTCAGGCTCAGGTTGAACATGTGACTGAAGATCCCACACAGCTGGTCTGCGCAGGACTTCAGAAGTCTGGGGCTGATGCCATCCAGACCCATCACTTTCCTGGACCTGTTCTTCTTCAGGGCCTTCCTCACCTGGTGTGGCGTGAGGGACAGGCTGGAGCAGGGAGGTGTTGGTGAGGGGTGGGCATGGGCCAGAGTGTGAATTGTCGGGCATTTGTGGGCTGAAGGTCATGAGAGAGGGGGAGGACGGACAGGAGGAACAGTGGATTGCGGGCACGGACAGTGGCAGAGGAGACTGGGCTGGGGTTGGGGTGGGTGCCTGATCAAATCTGTTGAAGAACAAGTTCAGGTCGTTTGCCCACCCCCGGTCTCCCACAGATTAGGACTTCTGCTCCTTGAAGCCCAAGATGGTCTTCAGTCCCTTCCAGACCCCGCAGATGTTGTTCTGCTGCAGCTGGTGCTCCATCTTCAGCCTGTAGTTGTCTTTTTCCTGCCTGATCTTCCTCCTGAGCTCCCTCTGCACAGACTTCTGCTCCTTCTCGTTTCCAGACACAAAAGCCCTCTTCTTCTCCTTCAGGAGAGACTTTATGTCTGGGGTGATCCAGGGCTTGCTGTTGGAGAAACTCCGTACAGTCCCGTTTGGTATGGCATTCTCCACACAAAAATCAATATAGTCAGTGATGAAGTGGGTAAGATTGTCGATTTCCTCCCCATGGACATCACTGAATACATCCCACAGGGTTGTGTTGAAACAGTCTTTCAGGGCCTCCTCAGCCACCCCCCCCCCCCTTCTCCTCAGCCATTTCTTCACTGTGAATTTGGGCAGAGAAGATGATGGAGAGGCATGATTGAAGTCTCCAGACATGAGGAGGAGGGCATCAGGCTAAACAAGCAAGCCGCTGCTCCGCAATAGGTCTCTGGATGTGGTAACAAAAAGGGAAAAAACAAGTAGAGCCACCACGGCAAACTCCACAAGTCTTGCATGCATGATGAAGGTAAATCAAACCAAGCCAAACACACAAAAATGAAAGCGGTCGAACGGAGAAAAAGTAAATTAGTAAGGAAAAGCTCAGAGCTGAGCAGGAGCCGCTGTTACAGGCTGCCACACGCACGGCGCCATCTTCTTATCTGATGCAGAAGAATAGATTTCAGAGACAGAAGATCTTTCAGACAGAGGACAATGTTTTTGCTGATTCAGATTTTCAGTTTTCCTGCATTGAGGAGGATTCAGTAGATGTCATCAACGCAGTCATCATCAGCACTTCGTATTCCCACTATGAGAGAGGATCATACTGGGAATGACCAACTTGGAGGGGAGACGAGTGTTTCAAGAGAAATGGAAGCCAGACTGACTAGCATGCTTATATTGGAGTATTGTTATTAGCAGGAGTTTACAGGTCAAAGATCAAAGGCAGAAGCAACTGCAAGTCTATGGAATGAAGAAAATGGAAGACCAATCTTTCCGGCAACGATATCTCTGGAGACATTACACATGATATTGCGTGTGATCCGCTTTGAGACACCATAGCTGGTCGACATGAAAGAGACAAAATAGCTGTGATCAGAGATGTGTGTGATAAATGGGTTGAAATGTTACCTTTGTTGTACAGTCCTGATCCTCATGTGTGTCCAACAGTACATGCCCAACAAGCCTGTCAAGTATGGCATCAAAACATGGGCAACCTGTGGTGCAAAAGTACACCCTGGAAAGCGACCTGGAGGCACATATGAGGAGATGAGTGAAGGGCTGCACGGGCGTAATATCAAGTGTTAATACTTCACATCCTACCGCTTTAGAGATGAACTTCGAAAGAGAAAGCTGACCATGTTGGGAACAGCCAGAAGAAATAAGCCAGAACTTCTCAGTGAATTCTGAAGATGTGGGACAGACCTCTTAATTCCTCAAGGTCACCCAACCAACATCCAGTAGACACAAATGAAAAGTAAAGGAAACAATGCCAGATCTGTCCCTCCAGAGAAGACAACAAGTGCCTCTTATGTGAAATGCAAGAATGCAAAAAGCACATGGTAACATTACAAAATAGTGTTATGTCATGTATCAACATGACAATATACAATATACAAAGAGGATGTAAATATACATCCTCTTTGTATATTCCATTTGATCTCTATTTGATTTTATCTTATTTTTCTCTGAGTGCTCTTGTTGCACTGTAAATTTCCCCGTGTGGGACAATAAAGGATCTGAATCTGAATCAAAAACGCCCAACACAACCATTCGATTCTGGAAAAGTTATAATGTTTCTCCTCGAGTGAAACATGCCAGGGAGAGTTTCTGTTACATGTATTACTTCTTCACCCAGATTACAACACAATCGTTTCCCCCGTAAAATACTCCACTCAATTATAGGTCTGTACCAGGGTTCCTTGATGCCTCCGTGCTGTGTGAGCGCATGCCATTCGTAGGTTTCCCACCGTTGGAATGTTCGCGGTCCATAAATGTCCTCCGAAAGCGCAGTTGTGTGTCCAGAGGCCTCCACGAGTGAACAAAGTATAATCCGAGGACAGCGTCCACGATTAAAACGTTGAATAATAATCCAATCTGGGCGGAAAGGTGACCATCCGGTTGCTGCCAATGGGCCATATAGTTGAAAAACGTCCCGCTGTGTGTCGCACATCCGAGTATATGTCCCTCGTTACGTCTCCGCTGGGAGTTCTCCATGTTGATTACCAATTAACATCAGCTGGGCATTGCGTGGCACCTGCAGTTCGCGGGAACGTCTCCCTCATGAACCCCCCCACCCCCGTCCACCCACGAGTACAACTAATGGGGAATATCATAAGCAGTTTTTATACGTCCATCACAATAGTTCTTAAATATAGTATTGAAATTAAAAATGTAGTGAATGTTACTGTTTCTATAATCTAAAATAAAGTAGTTCTTGGTTTAACCTGCTAACATTCAGCTTTCTTTCTTGCTTTTCTTTCATTTTCCTGGAGCCTGCGTGATGAGCCACCCCCGTTTCCGTCTCTAGGATGGATCTCTGTGTGTCAGACCAGTGCTCGTTTCTGTTCCGGGCGAGAGACAATATTCCGTGTACACTGTACTTTTGAATGTTGTAAAAGGCATTTTCAAAGCAATTGCACATTGAACAACTCCTTGTGGAGTAACTGTTTTTGTTGATTCTATTTATTTTATTGTCAGTACTGCGTTTTCAACAGGGTGTGTAATTTGTCAATAAAGTGTTTGTGTAAAAATAAAAAATAAATCTTTCTTTCTTTTATTTATTGTGTGTTTCGTATTCATTTATTAGTTTAGTGAGTGCGTGTGTGAGTTTGTGGGGCAGCTGACTGCTTGCGGCCATCATGGCGGCAAACGCCAACTTGACCGGGTTGAGCAAGAGACACGGAGTCAAAGTGTGGTGGAGGTGGCTCTGGCTGTGGGCCAAGAAATCAGCCACAGATCAGTGAAAGCTGCCGCCCGCATGAACAGGGAAATGGTGTTGTTTCCAGAGAAGGTGGAACAGGCGAACAGGTTGGTGGAGACGGGGATCACCGTGGGGGGGAAGTTCGTCCAGGTGACTCCGCTGACGCAGCTGGCAGCGAGGATTACTTTGTCCAACATGCCGCTGTTCGTCAGCGATGAGTTCCTGGCGAAAAAACTGTCCCGACATTGGAAACTGGTGTCCCCCATCAGAAAAGTATTGTCGGGGTGTAGGTTGCCTTTGTTGAGACACGTGGTGTCTCACCGTAGACAGGTTCACATGATCCTAAACAACAAGGGCAGAGGCATTCAACTATCGTTTTGACGTCCGCGTGGACGACTTTGATTACATTGCAACCTCCTCTGCCCTGAAATATTTCAACTGCGGCAAAGAGGGACATCTAGCCAGGGCTTGTCCGAGCCGCCTGGTCCCGGACGCGGCGGCGCCGGCAGCAGAGTCCGCCGCGTCTGAGCCCGACCCCGCGGCACCCCCGGCCTCGCAGCCCATTCCGACGGTGAGACGTCGGTGGTGCGGTGTGTGTGTGTGGGGGGGCGATGTTCCAGACGTAGTGCAAATGGAGTCGAAGGCGGAGGGAAAAAGGAGTGAGTGTGTGCGCGTGTCTGAGGTAAGTGGCGTGAGGGAGAATGTGGAGGTGACTGGCAAGAGTGGCGAGGCGGGGAAGGTAATGGATTTACCTGGGGTGGCAATTGAAGTGGTGTGCGGGTTTGATGAACTGGGGAAGACTGGTGAGGGCATGGGTGAGCTGGGTGAGGCAGGAGAGACTTGGGTCAACCTGCTGAACGGTGTGTAGGTAGGTGAAGTGGGGCAGGTGACAGGGGAGTGTGGGATGCCAGGGTTAGTGGCTGGTGTGCTGGTTGAGGGAGGAATGAGCACAGGTGAGCACTGTGAGGTGGGTGTGAGCACAGGTGAGCTGGGTGAGGGAGGTGCGGGTACAAGTGATGGTAGCGGGGGGGGGGGGGGGGTCTGAATGGTGGCCTGTTCCTGCAAAGCGGCAAAGAAAGCAAAGAAATGTCATGAAGAACAATGGAGACAAAACAGTGGACAGCTGGAGGATGCAGCCGCTGGCACAGACACTACGAGCCATTGGATTAAACACAGGGCAGCATCGGTCCTCACCGACCCTGAGATCTTTCGGCTGAAGAAGCATATGGGCAAAGCCAGGAAATAGCTCAGATGACTGTCCAACAGGAGCACCAGCTTGTAGGCTGACCGGCTGGGAAGGGATGGAGCCCCCCCCCCCCCCCCCCCCCCCCCCCCCCCAGTGTGCTTAACGAGCCACCACGGAGGAAGAGGACTGGGGACCTACACGGAGCAGTTGCCCTAAATGTTTTCCTCTCTAGGATGGATCTTGCTGTGTCGGACCAGTGCCCGTTTCTGTGCTGGGCGAGAGACAGTATTTCATGAGTACAGTGAGTGTGAGAGACTCACTGTACCTTTGGAATGTTGTAAAAGGCCCTTTTAATGGTTTAAATCAATTGCACATTGAAAAACTCCTTGTGGAGGAACTGTTTCGTTGATTCTATTTATTTATTGTCAGTGCTGCGTTTTCAACATGGTGTTTATGTCCCAGTGCAAATTGTAAATAAAGTATTTTTGTAAAAATAAAAAAATCTTTCTTTCTTTCTTCCTTGTTGAGGATCCAGTGCTATGCAAAGGTGTACTTACAACAATTTAATTGACAAATGATACTATTTATAGTCGTGTGTGAGATTGTTACAGAAAATAATGGAGAAGCACTGCCCCAGGGTAACACACACCACACCAGAACCAATGCTCCCGCGGTTGTTTTTGCGGAACTTTAATGTGTAACATTTGGCAGGAATCGGAAACAGCGGCTTTGAGCAGAAGGTTTTTGTATGTTTGATCGTATTGTGGTGTGGAAGCAATAAGAATGTCTTCTGTTGAGTGTTTGAGGACGTTCGTCATGGAGCGACTGACTGTTGCTGCTGAAGAAATATTCCGAGTGTTTCAACAAAAGCTCGACGGATGTGAAGAAGAGCTCGATTATCAGCGCAGACTGGTGGAAAGTGTTTGGAAACCCCATATAAAGTTACACAGGACAGGTATGTAAGACTTTAACGAGACAAAATATGGAAGGATGTTCATTGTGACACTGAAGCAGTGCTTCTGCAACGTAAATGTGCTGCTAAATGTTGATTTATACCAATTTAAATGTAAACCTCTGAGGACTGAAAAGGTAGTGAGCATGTCAGGCCAGTAGGTGGAGATGTTAGTGATGGTGAATCTAATAAATGTGTCTCCTTTGCTAAGAGTATTGATACAATAACTCCACATGTTGTTTGGGAGCAATAGCAAAGCTACAAGAGTTAGCAGCACACATGTTGCTGGGTAACAGGCCAGGAAAGAGTAGCGACCACATTACACTTCTGTGTCTGTGTAGCTTACAGAGTTTATGGATCATCACTGTATTCGAAACCACACACTCGTTCCATATTCACTACTCACTTCATAGGGGAGTTGGATTGAGTGCACTATGTAGGAAATTGAATTTTAAATTTGTTTTCGTACACTACCATGGCACACGCTAAATTACGTCATAACGTCGCATAATAAATACAACCTGGTTGCGGGCGAGAGCGGCCAAGTCTATTTAATTATTTTCACCCATAAAAAACATAACACAATCACCCTTTGTTTGGCCTGACCCCAAACATGCAACAGTGGCAAGGAAAAACTCCCCTTTAACAAGAAGAAACCTTGAGCAGGACCAGGCTCATGTAGGGGGACCCTCCTGCTGAGAGAGAGGAGAAGGGGGTGAGGACAGGTAGAAGAGAGAATAGGTAGGAGAGGAGAGAATAGGCATAGATCATACAATACAATACATACAGAAATACATCATAATAAGTTAGGGAAGGTTCAAGTTGAGTGGGTCAGCGGGGTCGGAGGTCAGTATGCAGCTCTGAAGGCGGCAATACCTGTAGATGAATACAGAAGGGGGGAGGAGAAGCAGAAAAAATACACAAGAAATAACATTACTAGTCTACTTGGTGAGGAGGAGAGGAGAGGAAACCAAAAAAGATGGCAGCCTCAGATTTACTCATTCAGAGGTGACTGATGCTTCAGATGTTTGGAGAAGAGATGCAGAAATTCACAGGCTGCAGGTTTGAACATTGAGATTGTGAGCTGCCTGTTGTTGTGGCTCGTTGGATGGTTAAAAACTGCCCTTTGTTCAGTTGCCCCTAAACGATTGCTTCACACTCCCATGCTTCTTTCCATTCTTGATGATTTCTCCTGTATTTCTAGAGGTTTCACAGCAGCAACCTTTGTGGAAGGAGGAAGAGGATAATTACCAGCATCGGGATAGGAGCTGCAGTCTGGACCAGGAGGACTCGAAGCCTCCACAAATCAATGAGGAACAGGAGGAAACCTGCTGTTATCAGGACAGAGAGCCGCTGACTGTGAAGCAGGAGATGGACACCTTAATGGTGACTCCCATACATGAGCAAGATGACGACAGTGAACTGGGCTTGAATCCTGATCAGAGCCAGGAAAAGCCTGAGGTGAACACAACAGTTCAAAGCCCTGTGTTACCAGATCCAGCCTGTGACCAGCAGCTGCTCTCCTATAGTCCTCATATATCTGAGAGCAAAGATGAGGAAAACAGGACCAGCGGAGACTCCAGGTGGACCACAGCTGAAGAGCCAAAACAAACCATGAAGCAGAACCATCCTAAATGTCAGACTGGGAATGTAAACAGCCCAGCAGAGTCAGCAGTGGACTGTGATACAGACACAGGTGCTAAAACGTCTGCATGTAACACAGGTGAACAACAGGGAAAGGTCAGGACAGATTTGAAAGGACATTCCACTATTCAATACCAACACCTTGGCTCAGCATGTGGGAAAGATTCCGGAGAGGGTTGTTTCTCATCAGCCAACAAAATTCAGGAAACGGCAACCAAACTGTTTATCTGTCAAACATGTGGGAAAGATTTCAAACTGTCAAAATCACTGAAGCAACACCTTAGAGTTCACACAGACGAGAGACCATATGCGTGTAAAACATGTGGGAAAACCTTCAACAAAAATTCCACATTAAAAGTCCACATAAGAACTCACACAGGTGAAAGACCATATGCATGTAAAACATGTGGGAAAACCTTTAAACAATATTCTTCAATTTATCTCCACAAGAGAATTCACACAGGTGAGAGGCCATATGTCTGTAAAACATGTGGGAAGGCCTTTACACAAAATGATAAATTAAAGAACCACCTGAGAATTCACACAGGTGAAAGACCATATGTCTGTCAAACATGTGGGAAGACCTTTAACCGAAATTATCACTTAAAGGTCCACTTAAGTGTTCACACAGGTGAGAGACCACTTGTGTATAAAACATGTGGGGAGACCTTTAAACAAAATGATGAATTAAAGTTTCACTTAAGATATCACACAGGTGAGAGACTATTTGTGTGTAAAACATGTGGGAAAGCCTTTATAGATAGTACTTCATTAAATGTCCACATGCGAGTTCACACAGGCGAGAGACCATATTTGTGTAAAATATGTGGAAAAGCCTTCAAACAAAATTCTGCATTAAATGTCCACATGAAAATTCACACAGGTGAGAGACCATTTGTGTGTAAAACATGTGGAAAAACCTTCAAACAAAATTCTGGATTAAATGTCCACATGAAAATTCACACAGGTGAGAGACCATTTGTGTGTAAAACATGTGGGAAAGCCTTTATAGATAGTACTTCATTAAATGTCCACATGCGAGTTCACACAGGCGAGAGACCATATTTGTGTAGAATATGTGGAAAAGCCTTCAAACAAATTTCTGCATTAAATGTCCACATGAGAATTCACAAAGGTGAGAGACCACATGTCTGTGAAACATGTGGGGAAACTTTCACCCAAAATTGTGACTTATTCCTGCACATGAGCACCCACACGGGTGAAAACATCCAGATTTGTCAACAAGAGAGTTCAGATATTGATGCAGCTTCTTCATCTCAGTGAGAAGAGTCCAACATCTTTAATTTTAGATTCCTGCCAGATGTTCTGTATTACCAGTTCACCCTTTTGTAATAAACGTTGTTACTATGCAACAAACCTGCAACACAGTCTTTGTATCAACTCAAAATGCATAATAAGTGAAATGAGTCACAGAAAAGCATTTGAGAAAATCTAGAGGTCAGCAGTCTGTGAGCATGCGGTGCTCAGCAGGTGTTGGCTGGAGGCAGTTAGAACCTTCTGTGTTGAACAGGTGAAGTGGCTCCCTGATGTCTGCAGGTGCAGCTGCTCTTCCACTGTTTAGGCATCAATCATGAAAGCTGTGGGCTCCATTTACCTCCTGCAGCCTTCTGCTGACACCTCCAATCAGCAATCAGCACAGGAGTCATGTGGGTTCTGGCTAGTTCCTGTCAGAACTCAATACAGTCATTTTAAATATAGTCATGTGCGAGTTTTGGGAGAATTGATTATTGTGATCAGAATCATTGTTTGTACTGGGTTTATCACAATCCTTAGAGTATCAAATCAATCTTTATTTATATAGCGTCTTTTACAATCAAAATTGTTTCAAGGCGCTTTCCAGAATCCCAGGGCCTAACCCCAGACAAGCAACAGTGGCAAGGAAAAACTCCCCTTTAACAGGAAGAAACCTTGAGCAGGACCAGGCTCATATAGGAGGACCCTCCTGCTGATGGCCGGCTGGGTAGAGAGAGAGGAGAAGGGGGAGGACAGGTAGAAGAGAGAGCAGAGAGGAGAGGAGAAGGAGGGAGAGGGAGGAAGAGAGGAGAGGCACAGAGCACACACAAAAATACACTATACAACGGGTCAGCGAGGCCGGAGGTCATCATGCAGCTCCGAAGGCGGCGATACCTGTAAATGAATACAGAAGGGGGGGAGAAAAGCAGAAAAACTACAGAGGAATCAGCATAACTAGTCTGCTTGATGAGGAGGAGGAAAGGAGAGGGGAGGAGAGGAAACCATGTGGGGTGACACCCCAGTGGGGTGACAGAGGCCTGTCAGGTGATCATGTTTCCGGACCCTGGCAGCCTTGGCCTATAACATCATAGCTAAGATGTGACCTAATGATTAGACGATCCCCTAAGTATGGTAATTTGTCTGTCTATGATAGTAACTGGAACTACAGAATTAGTAACAATAAGCTTTTTCAAAGAGGTAGGTTTTAAGTCTGATCTTAAAAGTAGCGATGGAGTCAGCCTCCCGTACCTGGACAGGGAGCTGGTTCCATAGCAGGGGGGACTCGTAGCTAAATGCTCGGCCCCCCATTCTACTCCTAGAAACTATGGGAACCACAAGTAGACCAGCATTCTGAGAGCGGAACGGTCTATTGGGCTGGTAAGGTATCACTAGCTCCTCCAGGTAGGATGGAGCTAGGCCTCTGAGGACCTTGTAGGTCAAAAGAAGGGTTTTAAAAATTATCCTAAATTTAACAGGCAGCCAATGAAGAGACGCTGTTACAGGAGTTATGTGATCTCTTTTGTCAATACCTGTCAGAACTCTGGCTGCAGCATTTTGGATCAGCTGGAGGCTTCTTAAAGAGGAGTTTGGACACCCTGATAATAAAGAATTACAATAGTCCAGCTGAATTAACTTTTCAGCATCATGCCGCGTCAGTAGCTTCCTAAGTGGAAAAAAAGGCACTTCTAGAGACTGTTTTAATGTGTGAGTTGAAGGAGAGATTCTGGTCAAAAGTTACTCCTAGATTCCTCACAGAGAGACTAGATGTTAATGAGATACCATCTCATCATGCGATCTAATCTATCCCTGAGAGGTTCAGGACCAAACACCATGACCTCAGTTTTTCCTGGGTTAAGGAGGAGGAAATTTGAAGACATCCAGGACTTTATGTCTTTAAGACAGGTCTGGAGCTTCACTAACTTCTCTGTCTCCTCTGGTTCCATGGATAAATAAAGCTGAGTGTCATCAGTGTAACCTGAACTTATGTCCGTTCTTCTCCGTCGGGCTCGTGGGTACAAAGAAAGACAGGTTACAATGGCGAATGACTTCTTTTATTTCTTATCCAGCGAGGCAACTTACAAGGCGACTACACGAGTTTTCTCTTAATCATTTCCCCCGTGTTCCCTCCCCAAAATCACGTCCGGAGGGAACACTCCCCCAGGAACCAAAAATCATTCATAACAGAAGTCATACATGTCATTACCTATTTCTAACAAAAGCATATTAAATAAACTTAACAATAGCTGGCCATAGTTCCCAGCATACCAATAATAGTTTACATCAGCATAACAATGAAAATGTATCCCATGCTGCCGAATAATGTTCCCTAAGGGAAGCATGTACAATGTGAAGAGGACTGGTCCAAGTACAGAACCTTGAGGAACTCCATGGCTAACCCTACTGTATGAGGAGGGAACACCATGGACATGAGCAAACTGGTATCTATCAGATAAGTATGATCTAAACCAGTCTAGTGCTGTCCCTTTAATCTCAATCACATGTTCCAGTCTATGTAACAGGATGCTGTGATCAACTGTATCAAAAGCAGCACTGAGATCCAGCAGAACCAGCATAGAGACCAGTCCATGATCTGAAGCTATGAGAAGATCATTAGTGACTTTAAGACGTGCTGTTTCTGTGCTGTGATGAGCTCTAAAGCCTGACTGAAACATCTCAAACAGGCTGTTCCTCTGCAGGTGCTCCAGTAACTGAGTCACCACCACCTTCTCTAGAACTTTAGAGATAAAAGGAAGGTTGGATATTGGCCTATAATTTGCTAATACATCAGGATCCAGTGATGGTTTTTTAAGCAACGGCTTAATCACTGCCACCTTGTAGGACCAGGGTACATAACCTGTCACTAAAGAACCATTGATCTGGTCCAGGATAGAACTGCCTATCAATGGTCCTATCAAAAACATCCTTCAACAGGTGTGTTGGGATGGGATCTAAAAGACACGTGGTGGTCTTGGATTCCTGAATTAGCGAAGACGCCTCAGAAAAATATATAGGGCTGAAGGAGTTTAGGGGCTCGTTGGAGAACCTGTATGTTCCCACAGTCAGCACATCTGGTGTTGGTCCAGTTGTTGGGATGGCCTGGTTAGCTTTCTAGAAAACACTACGAAAGTTTAAAAAAGAACAATTAAGTTTAGGGAGCTGCTACTACTGGCTGCCGCCTGAGACAGCGCCATTTTGAGATCATTAGTTTCTCCAACTTGTGCTTTAGTACCGTCTCTCCTAATTAGACCAGGTTTTCCCCAAAAAGTGCTCCAATTGTCTATAAAGGCCACCTGGTTTTTGGGGCACCACCATGACAGCCAGCGACAAAGCGATGACATGCGGCTAAACATCTCATCGCTAGCCAGATTGGGGAGGGGACCAGAGAATGCTACGGAGTCCGACATCATTTTTGCGTAGTTGCACACCGACTCTATGTTAATTTTGGTGACCTCCGACTGACGAAGCCGGGTGTCGTTGGCGCCGACGTGAATAATAACTTTACCAAATTTACGTTTACGTCTCACCAGCAGCCATAAATTTGCTTCTATGTCGCCTGCTCTGTCCCCTGGAATGCACTTAACTATGGTCCCTGAAGTCGGCTTCACGTAGTGCAAAACAGAGTCTCCAATTACCAGAGTTGGTTTCTCAGCGGGTATGTCGCCGAGTGGGGAAAAACGGTTAGCCGAGGGAAGCAGTTGGCGGTGCACCGTGGGCCTTTGGTTTGGGCTATGCTTCCTGCGAACCATCGGCCGCTGCTGGGGGACAGCTAGCTGTAGCTACGCTAGGCAGCTCTGCAGCAGCTACCTTCTCCTGGCTAACTGAGGCAACTCCAGACAACTCCAAGCTGCGGAACCATGTCTCAAGCTCACTGTCTCACCTCCAGAGCCATTAATAAACAACACTTTCTGCACCTATTCCCTTCAATAAAGGAGGCAGAAGAGTAACGAAACATTTC
This sequence comes from Takifugu rubripes, assembly GCF_901000725.2. Lineage (NCBI taxonomy): Eukaryota > Metazoa > Chordata > Actinopteri > Tetraodontiformes > Tetraodontidae > Takifugu > Takifugu rubripes. Next base: position 1,578,220 of record NC_042287.1, on the reverse strand, counting down.
ACACACTGAACAGAAACAGGGTGAAACAGATGGTGAGGCCATGCTAGTTCTAGTGATCAGTCGAATCGGCGGAGTCCTGTATTTGTTTAATATGAATTATTTCTCCTTGCTGTTATCGAGCAACTAGAATTTTCAAGTGTATTCAATTTTATTCAATTCTATTTTATATAAAGTGAATCTAACACACACCTTGCACAGTGCACGAACAAACTCTGTTGAGAGGACAGGAAGTGACGCAATACGTTACTCAACGGAAGAGCAAAGGACATTCCATTGATATGTAGATTTATCAAATCTATGGGAAATACATGGGAACTCATATAGGTAGTCTATTGACTGGGGAATGTTACAAAAGTTTTTTTTTCATTATTATTATTATTGAATCCTGGCTACTTAGTAAACCGTGTTAATTTTTTATTTTTTTTGCCCCCCAAAACGATTTTTTTCCAGGGGCTGGTGTTGGGGTCCAGGCTTCTGGGTTGTTTTTTCCTGCTGGGGGTGTGGTGGAGCCATGCTCCGGCCACAGGCTAACGCACCTGCAGGCTATCAGCGATCAGCCGCCTACTTAAGGACTAAACTCGTGCCTACCAGTGTCAGAGTAATTTGGTGTTTTGGTGCTTTTGGAATTTTCTGGTGTATTTGGTATCTTGTGTATGGTACGTTTCCCTGCTCGTTCGAGGTGTCCATGCCATCCTGCTGGACTCGTGAAACATGCAGAACTCGACTCCTGTGATGGCTCCGCGCTGGAGCTCTCTGTGCGCCCCGGAGGTTTGAACTTGTGCTTCCCTGCAATCCAGGAGGACTGCCGTTTTGGTGTTTGTTGAATTAAACCTGGTTTTGGACTTTTCATCACTGCGTTCTTGCCTGCTTTCGAGTCCTGTTCAAACCCAGAACGTAACAGCTGGGCTTTGCTGTAAAAAGAGGGTCTGAGATATTGTGATTTTTTTTTGTGCCCCTAAACCTTTAAATCCACTTTCCGAACTTTGAATTTCTACCTAAAACTGACCCACTCTTCGCACCGGTGGAACATTGTTGATGTTTATCAGGTTTCCTCTCCCTGTCCTAAGCCTAACCCTATGTCTGCAAAAGCTCTTTCAAAAACAGGAAGAAACATTGTCCTGTTATTTACTTATCTTTATTTTTCCAAGACTGCTTTTTGGATTGTAATTTCGTTAATCTGGGGTGCCTTTTTTTTTCTCTTGACCTTTTAAAAAAAAAAAAAATCATATTATGTTATCCAGAAGTTGTTATAAACTTTAAAAACAAATAAATGCTATGTCCAAATTTCGTTCTTTGGAAAACACTTTCTTCACACTTTATTAAACTTTGTAATAAAGTGTTTGTTTTACTCTTAATATTTTACTGTTAATTTACAGAACCTTTGTTGCACTAACCAGCTTTTTTTTTAACAAAAGAGATATACTGTAGTCATCAATTAACCAGATATTATATCAATAAATAAAAGTATTGAATATTTTTATATTATGAAGCTGAGGAAAAAGGCAATAAGTTGATCTACACACAGGCGTTAGGGTTACCGGAAGAAAGGCTTTTATTTTTGCGGCCATTATGGTTTGTGGTGCCAACTCACTTGAAATTTTCAGGGCAGATAGTTAAAACCAGCCAAACCAGTCAAACTTTTCTGTCCTTTTAGGAAGGGCCAATGCATGTCCAACCGTCCTTAGAGTATTCACAAAGCAGGTATAATTCAAGGTATTGTCCCCTGTCTGGAACCCATCATTCAGCTGGTCTTCTCCAGAGTTGTCTGGCTGGACCTCTGCAGGGTTCTCCTGAGAGACAACTGTCTCTGGTGGGACATGTTCTGGTTTTTCCAGCTGGTCCACTGCATAGTTTGTCAGCTGAATGTTCTCCACACAGCGTTCCTTTGAAGTTGCTTCTAATTCTTTCACTGTTTCCTCTTTTACAGTGAAGAACGGATGCTGCAGAGCCTCCATGGGCGTAATTCGCTGGTTGGGGTCCACCTGTAGCATGTTCTTGATGAGATCCATAAACAGGTCCAGACCAGTTGCATGTTCTTGCTGAACTAATAGCATCCCTACAACATCATCAAAACAGCTGAAGTCCTCCTCTTTTTCACTGATCCCGTACTCTTCTGCTGTCTTAATTGTCCACCTTGGATGATCATTTGTTCTTCTATTGAAGAATTCTTCAGTTTGCTGGCCCTTGTCCAGTACATGGTCTGGTGGCTGTCCCAAAATTTTGACTATCGAATTTATTATACTGTAACACCTGTTGTATGGAAACAGTACTGTTCCAACAGCCAGTTCAAAAGCAGTAACCCCCAAAGACCACATGTCCAAAGCCTCATTCATTTCAGACTCCAGGAGTACCTCTGCAGAGCTGTACACCTGGGTGAAAATGCAGGTCTCAAAGTCAATATTGCCGGACATCTGGGCCCCACCAAAGTCCACTAACTTTACTTGCAGTGGTTTTGCATGGTGGTCCACAATCATGACATTTTCTGGTTTAATGTCCATATGTATAATCCCGATGGTTTTTAAATGGTGAAGAGCCATAACAAGTTGTTCTGTAATGTGTCTGACCTCTGGTAGAGGGAGACACATTTTACATGGACTCATCTCAGAAATGTAGGTGTGTAGGTCCATGTCCAGGAACTCAAAACTTAGACAGATGTCTTCCATGTTGAAGAAAAAGCTGTTAAATCTGACCACGTGACTGGTGTTGGGATCCAGGCGCCGCAGCTGCTTCAGGATTTGGATTTCATGCTTTGCTGTTTTAATCACGTTAGTGCTGCTCTTCATTACCTTCACGGCCTCCATGGTTCCTGTTTCAAGGTTGCAACATTTTAAAACTTGACCAAAACTTCCTTCCCCTAGAAACTTGACCACACGGCGTTGCTTTCCTAGTAAATTACAGCCGTCTTTTCTGGACTGGTGGACATCAACTTTGTTTGTGAACACTCCCATGTTTTTGCTGCTGAGATTTGCTTTTTTCTCTTTCTGCTGGATAAGTTTGGATACATAAACTTGATTTTTGTTTGTAACATATGCAGACATAAAGGCTTTATAAGCCTTTGATCAGCAGTGTCTTTGATGTAGCATTTGTGGATGAGTTTGACGATGCAACAAGCTATATATTGTTCATTATGAACAAAACTGAAGTTATCAGGGGTTTTTTTCTTGTATTTTGAAGGCATTTTCTTGTTTTACGCCATACTATTTTCTTAATCTTGAGCCTATGTTCTTTATAAAACATGAGAAAGAGTGCTATAACAGTGCCATAACCAGCTTTGAATAATCAGTAGTTACATCAATAATCAATACCATTTTCTTTCACTTTGACTTCGGAACGTCCAAAACAAGAGATGCACTGACAATGAGCTTTCCTTAATGAGACTGACTGCATTTTTTTATTACTAGCTCTTTTTTAGCAATCACACGTTTTCTTTTCCCCTACAGTTTTCTGTTGTTTAATGTTACATTTGGTGGTACTAACCCTGCTGTAGCCTGCCCTCTAACGAATAGCCCACATCTACTTTATCTTTCTTCTTTTTTAAGTAATTAAATGTGTATATTGTGTAAAACACTATTTTGTTTTTAGTGTATTAGATCTTAAATCTGTAACAGTTCTTTGTTTTGCGATATTTTTCCAGGTTCTTTTAAATTCACACGTTGACACATTTCGCATGCAACCACACAAGCACTCATTCATTCATTTTATTACTCACTGACACACACCTCAACTCAGATATTGTACAAAGGCTTTATGAATGAAACAGTATTTTATATATAATAATTATATATTTTAAAAAAGAGGATAAAGTTTATAAAAACTAAATTTGGCTGTGGAGAAGAATGTTTGCTGTTTTCACATGAAAAGTTCAGACATTTCACCAATAAATAAAGCTAACTACTGAGCAAAGAAATATAGTATAAAAGCATAAAGCGTGTGTTACAAACAAAATTATTTCTCGTCTCTTAACAGAATCCCAGAGCCTGACCCCTAACAAGCAAGAGTGGCAACAGGAAGAAATCTTGAGCAGGACCAAGCTCATGTTGGGGAACCCTCCTGCTGATGGCCGGCTGGGTAGAGAGAGAGAGGAGAGGGGGGAGGACAGGTAGAGGATAGAATGGAAAGGAGAGGAGAGGAGAGGAGAGGAGAGGAGAGGAGAGGAGAGGAGAGGAGAGGAGAGCTTGACCCAGTGGGGTGACAGAGGCCTGTCAGGTGACAGTCACCATTGAACACCGTCAAAAGTTCATTGACATTTGGTTGAGTTGCATTGATTCAACACTGTTTTTCTGTGCGACATTCATTATTTTGCCCATATTGAAGCACAAGCCTGTTTCAGAAAATATCCTCACCGCAGTTCTATGGACCACTTATAGAGCAGTGCAGCCTGGACACCAAATATAAGGCAGCCGCACTCTTTGTCTTGCTTTAAAATAATTCAATTGAGACAGAGGGCAACTGAAGGTTTGACTATATTATCTTCCATTTTCTTGCTCTTGCTCTCGCTTACGGCCATACCACCCTGAGAACACCTGATCTCGTCCGGTCTCAGAAGCTAAGCAGGGTCGGGCCTGGTTGGTACTTGGATGGCACACTGCCTGGGAATACCAGGTGCTGTAAGCTTTTTCCGCTCCTCCACTTGGCCAGCAGAGGCCGCTCGTGCCACTTAAATCCAGACAAAGTGTATAACTGTCCACTCCAGTCTGCATTGATGTCAAGTGTGGAGGAAAAACCTCACAGAGGGCCCACTTATTACACCAGTCAACATCATACACCCTCAATGGAAGATACTGTCAAACAATGTGCAGATACCAATCACACACAACTATGGCTAATGCTATTTTTTACAGGTGTGAAGTAGGGACATTTTTCAAAATCCTGAATGAATCGAAAGTGAGACACATGATTTCTCTTCTTATTCTTCTCTTCTGTCAAGTTCAACAGTTTTTCTCCAAATAACTCGTGAAAACTGTTTGTTGGCAACGTGTTCAATTCAATCAAATCCAAATGCTATGCTGCTGCATTTTTGTGTAGTATTACACATACTGTGCCACCGCTGCTGGACTGCCTTCCCTCACCTGCCTCAGCCAGTCTTCGATTCCTCTCTGATCCACTGACATTTCACTGACAGGGGTGGACTTCCTTGACTCAACCACCTTCAATGCTTTGAAAACAGCCATAGACTAGACATCAAAGTTCACTCCACCTTCTGTGAGTGCAGAATCATCACAGACTACAGGAAGCATAGAAATCTTCAGGACCTGCTGGTCCAGGCCACGGTGAAGCCTGTACTGACTCCAAGACCTAGAGGCTGCGGTGATTTCTAGCTGTAGAGTCAGGTAAAAAAAATGTTTTCAATGGGGAGAGTCAGGGGAGTCCCAAAACAAGAAATGGCCTTTATTTAATCACCCGTGGTGTCTGTGGTGTGCAGTACGCGGGAGAGACCAAAAACACTCTCACCTGACACTGGTGGAAATTATACCAGTGTTGGGAGACCCACACTCCTCTAGTCCACCTTTTTTTATTACCTGACATGGGTTGCCATCCCTTCAAGTGGCCGTCGATTCTACTGAACTCAGGTATGCGTTTGTGGGTTTGTATATAGATGTTTTGACTTATGTGGTGCCTTATTAACATTGTATTATTATTATTAGTCTTGTATTTTTATTAGGTTGCAGTAACCTCCACCAGTCAGCAGTCTTCCCTGCTACTGTAGTTAGAAAAAACCCTGAGGGTTCGTACGATGGCTGCACTTGACAACCTTTTCATCAGAAGCAAACTACGTAAATAATTTTAATTATGTGTAATTATTTTCTGGACTATAAGTCGCTCCGGTGTTTAAGTCGCACCAAACAAAAAATGCAGTATAAAGAAGAAAAATAGATACAGTGGGACCTCTACTTACCAAATTAATTGGTTCCGGAAGTTCTGTTGTGATCCAGGATTCCCAATTGTGTTTGTCCTGCAGGGGGCGTGGTGGAGCCATGCTCCGGCCATCTGTTGGCGCACCTGCAGGACATCAGCGATCAGCCGCCTATTTAAGGTCTAAGACTCCAGCCTACCAGTGTCAGAGGATTTTTGTGGGACTTGGTATTTCTGGTGCCTTTGTTGGTTCTGAAGATTCTTGTGATTTTTGTGGCTCCATGTTGGAGCTTTTTGTGTGCACTCGGAGGAAGAACTGTTGCTACCCAGCAGTCCAGGAGGACTGTCCTTTTGTGTTTGTTTAATAAAACTAGTTTTTGGACCATTCATCACTGCGTCTTGCCTGCGTTTGGGTCCTAAACAACCACGAATCGTAACAAGTTGTTTTGTAACCTGAAAATTACATAAGTAGAGACACGTTTTCCATGTAAATGCCCTAATCCGTTCCAAGCCCCCAAAAATTTGGACATAATTTTTTTTTATAAATCACAAAAATGCATCAAAACATGTAACAAATACATGTTACAATTAGATTACCGCACAATAAATGTAGGAATTCAGTGCAAGGCTTCTCAAGGAACAAAATGAACTTTATTACAGGAAAGCTAAGAGGAAATGAGGGGGCATTGCGATGTTTGTGAACGATAGATGGTGTAACCCAGGGCACATCAGGGTGAAGGAGCAGTACTGCAGCAAAGACATTGAACTGATAGCGGTTAGCATTCAGCCATATTACCTCCCAAGGGAATTCTCGCACGTTATCGCGATAACCGTGTACATCCCTCCATCGGCCGATGCCGCTGCTGCCTGCGAGACTGTACACACCGTAGTTTCCAAGCTTCAGACATCGCACCCCCAGTCCCTCCTCTTCATCTCTGGTGACTTTAATCATGCTTCTCTGTCCTCCACTCTCCCAACCTTCACCCAATATGTGAAATGCCACACGAGAGACAATAGAACTTCAGATTTAATGTATGTAAACACCAAGATGCATACACCTCCTCCCCCCTGGAGAGGCCTAAAAACCATCTCAGGCCACACTAAGGACAGCGGGAGTGGCCCTGAATCTGGGGACCTGGACTGGGCAAACAAGTTGCATCCTTTTTCAACAGATTTGACTGTGCTGCCCCTGTTACGTTGCGTGGTTGTCCAGGACCCAAACGCAGGCAAGACGCAGTGAGGAAAGGTCCAAAAATTGGTTTTATTAAACAAACACAAGCCCAGAAAGGCCAGACTGTTTCCTTTTACATCTTCCCGGGTGAATTTTATGTGCTTGTCTGTTTGGTTGAGATGATTTGAGAATGCTTCCAATTCTTGTGTTTGAACTTTGACCCAGGTCTTGTCCACATATCTGAACCAGTGGCTTGGTGCAGTTCCTGTGAAGAATGTCAGGGCCTGGGATTCCACCTTATCCATATATAGATTGGCAACTATGGGTATACTGGTGAACCCATGTCGTAGCCATGTTTCTTGCTGTAGAAGCCTTCTCTGTACTGAAAATAGGTGGTGTTCACACATAGGTCTAGCATGGTGCAAATTTGGGCGTTAAGGTTGTTCTTTCTGGAAGGTTCTTGTCCTATAAAAGGCACTGTGGATGGTGTCTATTGCGTCGGTGGTCGAGATGCATGTGAAGAGCCACATGACATCATAGGATACCATGGTCTCTTCTGGTTGTAGTTTGAGACCACTAACCTTTTTCACAAAGTCTTGGGAGTTTTTGATGTGGTGCGGGGTGTTGCCAACCATGAGAGACAAGATGGAAACCAAGTATTGGAAATGTTATATGTTACGGAATTGACACTACGTACTATTGGTCTGAAGGGGGTGCCTTGTTTGTGGATCTTGTAAAATCCATAAATAGAGACCCTTGTAAAATATTTAGGAATTTTAAATGAGGTATTAGATCAGATGGAAAACATATTTCTCAAAAAAACTGTCTGAAGGGGGGAAATTTTCCAAGAAGTGGATGAGGTTGAGTTGTTGCCATAATTTGGGGAGCACGATACACTGCTGGCCCAATGGAGGAATCCAAAATGCTTACAGCACCTGGTACTCCCAGGCAGTCTCTCATCCAAGTACTAACCCTGCTTAACTTCCAAGATCAGGCATTCTCAGGGTGGTATGGCAGTAAGCAAGAGCAAGAGCAAGAAAACAGCCTTTTGAAGATAATCTACTCAAATTGAATTATTTTAAAACAAGACAAAGAGTGTGGCTGCCTTATATTTGCTGTCCAGGCTGCACTGCTCTATAAGTGGTCCATAGGACTGTGGTGAGGACATTTTCTGGAACAGGCTTGTGCTTCAATATGGGCAAAATAATGAGTGTCACACGGAAAAACAGTGTTGAATCAATGCAACTCAACCAAATGTCAATGTTGGAACTTTTGACGGCGTTTAATGGTGACTGTTACATATAAAGAGGCCTTAAATAGCTTCCTCCCTCGCTTATGGCCATACCACCCTGAGAACGTCTGATCATGGAAGCTAAGTAGGGTCAGGTCTGGTTAGTACTTGGATGAGAGATCGCCTGGGAATACCAGGTGCTCTAAGCTTTTTACACTCCTCCACTGGGCCAGCAGAGGCCGCTGGTGCGACTGATAATTTTCCAGCCAGATATTATTGACTTCTAAGTCCTCCAAACATTTCAGTTTATCATTAAGGTTACATTTAACATTTGCAGTTAAAGTTAACATTTACGTGTAACATTTCACATTTAGCATTTCATTTGAATACATTCCTGAAATGGCACATTTTGTTGCAATTATCTTAACAAGTGACTTCAAATAACCCACCACTCTTTGAAACATGGAATAAAGCTAGTCTTTTCTTTAACTTCTTTTATCTTAAGCTGCATTCCAGATGTTCAAAAGTGTGGTGGGTTTTTTTTTCAAGTCATATTTATATTTGATTTGAACAGCTACCTGCCATCATTAAAGTGTCTGGGTCGAAATGTGTGAAGAGATGGAATTTTCTCACACTTGTTCTTGTGACACATCTCATGGCATCTCTTTGCTGAAGGATTATCGCTGACGAAGCTTTATCGCAGATTTTAAACTGAGATAATGATTCAGATTCAGATTTCCTTTATCTGTCCCACACAGGGAAATTTACAGCACAACAGCAACAGCAAAAGCACACACTGAAATAAAGAAAAAGTAAAATAAAATTTGAGGTAAGATATACAGAAAATGTGATGCAAGATGTCTGTGTAAATTCTCAGTCATCCAGGTCATTGTATCCAAGGTAGTTTTCTCTGTCAACTGGACTGGGTTTCTTCTCTTGAAGACGTTTCGCCTTCTATCCAGAAGGCTTCTTCAGTTCTGAAATCGCTGGGGAGAGAGCTTGAGAATATATAGCCCCTGGACCATTTGCATGCTAATGATCTGGGTGGTCACCTGAGAGTCGTTAGCAGGGTCGTTGGTCGGGTCGTTGACCTAGTTTCTGTTGAGATGTCTCCCCTTTGTCTGCTGGGTCACATGGTGATGAGTCACTGGGTCTCTTGGAATGGTGTGAATGTTTGTTTTGCTGTTGGAAGGAGTGGAGGACTGCATTGTATGTGGGTGATAGGAAGTGCCTCAGGCCACCACCCCTGTTTAAGGATGGTTTCTCCAATTTAACATGGATAGCTTCCTTGACCCCCCTTTCGAACCAGCGGTCTTCTCTGGCCAGTATCCGTACTTGGCTGTCCTCGAAGGAGTGCCCACTCTCCTTTAAGTGTAAGTGGACTGCTGAATCCTGACCCGAAGAGGTGGCACGTCTGTGTTGTGCCATTCTTCTGTGTAGAGGTTGTTTGGTTGTTTGGTTGTTTGGTTAACCAAACAACCTCTACACAGAAGAATGGCACAACACAGACGTGCCACCTCTTCGGGTCAGGATTCAGCAGTCCACTTACACTTAAAGGAGAGTGGGCACTCCTTCGAGGACAGCCAAGTACGGATACTGGCCAGAGAAGACCGCTGGTTCGAAAGGGGGGTCAAGGAAGCTATCCATGTTAAATTGGAGAAACCATCCTTAAACAGGGGTGGTGGCCTGAGGCACTTCCTATCACCCACATACAATGCAGTCCTCCACTCCTTCCAACAGCAAAAACAAACATTCACACCATTCCAAGAGACCCAGTGACTCATCACCATGTGACCCAGCAGACAAAGGGGAGACATCTCAACAGAAACTAGGTCAACGACCCGACCAACGACCCTGCTAACGACTCTCAGGTGACCACCCAGATCATTAGCATGCAAATGGTCCAGGGGCTATATATTCTCAAGCTCTCTCCCCAGCGATTTCAGAACTGAAGAAGCCTTCTGGATAGAAGGCGAAACGTCTTCAAGAGAAGAAACCCAGTCCAGTTGACAGAGAAAACTACCTTGGATATACAGAAAAGGATGTATATATACAATAATCCAAGATTGGCCCTTGTATACCTGTACATGGTAGAGAGGCTGTGTACAGTATACACATTGATATACACATCAATGCAATATACATATCAGAATATATAATATTTAGACTGTGCTAGCTGGCATTATGTTTATTGTGGAGTCTAACAGCAGTCGGCAGGAAAGATCTGCGATACCTGTTGGGGTTATGGGTTGTGTTCTGGCTTTGTCCTGCAGGGGGTGGTGTGGAGCACAATTGGTGGCAGCTGGCACTGCAGGCAAGCTCACTTGTAGGCAATTTACATCTTGCCGCCTCTTTAAGCAGGTTGTGCCTGCCTGTCAGTTCCAGGGTGTCTGTTCGTCTTCCTTCGTCACGTGAGGGTGTTTGTTCGGGTTCCCTTGTCGTGTGTTGGTGAGTTTTGGATTCCCTCATTGTGTGCTGGGTGTTTGTTCAGGTTCCCTCGTCGGTGTTCGTGTTCTGCGGTTCTGGAGGGCCGCTCCTGTTCCCGAGTTCCTGTTCCTGGACGGCCACTTCTGTTCCCGAGTTTCCTGTTTCCTGGACGGCCACTTCTGTTCCCGAGTTTCCTGTTGCCCTAGAGGGCCGCGTCTGTTCCCAAGTTTCCTGTGGCCCTGGAGGGCCGTTTCTGTTCCCTGGTGCTCGGCAGTCCTGGAGGGCTGCCCTCGTGTTCCTTGTGTTGCATTCCCTCCCTGTAAATAAAACCTTTAGACCATTGTGTCCCGGCCTGCGTCCAGGTTCTGTACAACCCTTGTTCCATAACAATACCTCTCCTTTACACAGCGAGGGTGGAGCAGCCGCTCACTGAAGGAGCTGCCCAGTGCTGTCAGGGTGTCCTGTAGGGGGTGGGACGTGTTGTTCAACATGGATGACAGCTTAGCCATCATCCTCCCATTTCCCATCACCTCCACTGAGTCCAGGGGACATCCCAGGACAGAGCTGGCCCTTCTTACCAGTCTGTCAGTCCTCTTCTTGTCCCTGTCCATTATGCTGCTGGACCATCAGACTATCCCATAAAAGATGGCAGATCCCACCACAGAGTCATAGAAAGTCCTCAGGAGTGGTCCCTGCACTCCAAAAGACCTCAGCCTCCTGAGCAAGAACAGTCTGCTATTGCCCTTCTTGACAAGGGCGTCTGTGTTGTGTGTCCAGTCCAGGTTATTGTTTAGGTGAACCCAGGTACTTATAGGTCCTCACCACGTCGACATGTGTTCACCGGTGCAGGCGGGGGGTTGTTACGCCTGCAGAGATCCACTACCAGCTCCTTGGTTTTACTAGCGTTGATCTGGAGGTTGTTCCGCAGGCTCCAGTCCACAAAATCCTGAAGTTCTCTGTACTCCGTATCGTTCCCCATCAGTGATTAGACGAACAATCATCAGAAACTTCTGGAGGTGGCATGATGATGAACTCTATGAAAAGTCTGCAGTGTAGAAGGTGCCAGTACTGCAGAGAAGCCAATCTGACTCGGAGCCCTTCACTCTCACAAACTGTGGTCTTTGTGTGAGGTAGTCCAGAATCCATGTTGTGAGGTGGTGATCCACCCCAGCTACCTGCAGCTTGTCCCCCAGCAGCCTGGGCTGGGGTGGCCTGATCAAATCTGTTGAAGAACAAGTTCAGGTCGTTTGCCCACCCCCGGTCTCCCACAGATTAGGACTTCTGCTCCTTGAAGCCCAAGATGGTCTTCAGTCCCTTCCAGACCCCGCAGATGTTGTTCTGCTGCAGCTGGTGCTCCATCTTCAGCCTGTAGTTGTCTTTTTCCTGCCTGATCTTCCTCCTGAGCTCCCTCTGCACAGACTTCTGCTCCTTCTCGTTTCCAGACACAAAAGCCCTCTTCTTCTCCTTCAGGAGAGACTTTATGTCTGGGGTGATCCAGGGCTTGCTGTTGGAGAAACTCCGTACAGTCCCGTTTGGTATGGCATTCTCCACACAAAAATCAATATAGTCAGTGATGAAGTGGGTAAGATTGTCGATTTCCTCCCCATGGACATCACTGAATACATCCCACAGGGTTGTGTTGAAACAGTCTTTCAGGGCCTCCTCAGCCACCCCCCCCCCCCCCCCCCCCCCCCCTTCTCCTCAGCCATTTCTTCACTGTGAATTTGGGCAGAGAAGATGATGGAGAGGCATGATTGAAGTCTCCAGACATGAGGAGGAGGGCATCAGGCTAAACAAGCAAGCCGCTGCTCCGCAATAGGTCTCTGGATGTGGTAACAAAAAGGGAAAAAACAAGTAGAGCCACCACGGCAAACTCCACAAGTCTTGCATGCATGATGAAGGTAAATCAAACCAAGCCAAACACACAAAAATGAAAGCGGTCGAACGGAGAAAAAGTAAATTAGTAAGGAAAAGCTCAGAGCTGAGCAGGAGCCGCTGTTACAGGCTGCCACACGCACGGCGCCATCTTCTTATCTGATGCAGAAGAATAGATTTCAGAGACAGAAGATCTTTCAGACAGAGGACAATGTTTTTGCTGATTCAGATTTTCAGTTTTCCTGCATTGAGGAGGATTCAGTAGATGTCATCAACGCAGTCATCATCAGCACTTCGTATTCCCACTATGAGAGAGGATCATACTGGGAATGACCAACTTGGAGGGGAGACGAGTGTTTCAAGAGAAATGGAAGCCAGACTGACTAGCATGCTTATATTGGAGTATTGTTATTAGCAGGAGTTTACAGGTCAAAGATCAAAGGCAGAAGCAACTGCAAGTCTATGGAATGAAGAAAATGGAAGACCAATCTTTCCGGCAACGATATCTCTGGAGACATTACACATGATATTGCGTGTGATCCGCTTTGAGACACCATAGCTGGTCGACATGAAAGAGACAAAATAGCTGTGATCAGAGATGTGTGTGATAAATGGGTTGAAATGTTACCTTTGTTGTACAGTCCTGATCCTCATGTGTGTCCAACAGTACATGCCCAACAAGCCTGTCAAGTATAGCATCAAAACATGGGCAACCTGTGGTGCAAAAGTACACCCTGGAAAGCGACCTGGAGGCACATATGAGGAGATGAGTGAAGGGCTGCACGGGCGTAATATCAAGTGTTAATACTTCACATCCTACCGCTTTAGAGATGAACTTCGAAAGAGAAAGCTGACCATGTTGGGAACAGCCAGAAGAAATAAGCCTGAACTTCTCAGTGAATTCTGAAGATGTGGGACAGACCTCTTAATTCTTAATTCCCCTAAAACCAACATCCAGTGGACACAGATGAAAAGTAAAGGAAACGATGCCAGATCTGTCCCTCCAAGTGCCTCTTATGTGAAATGCAAGAATGCAAAAAGCACATGGTAACATTACAAAATAGTTCTTAAATATAGTATTGAAATTAAAAATGTAGTGAATGTTACTGTTTCTATAATCTAAAATAAAGTAGTTCTTGGTTTAACCTGCTAACATTCAGCTTTCTTTCTTGCTTTTCTTTCATTTTCCTGGAGCCTGCGTGATGAACCGCCCCCGTTTCCGTCTCTAGGATGGATCTCTGTGTGTCAGACCAGTGCTCGTTTCTGTTCCGGGCGAGAGACAATATTCCGTGTATACAGTGAGTGTGAGAGACTCACTGTACTTTTGAATGTTGTAAAAGGCATTTTCAAAGCAATTGCACATTGAACAACTCCTTGTGGAGTAACTGTTTTTGTTGATTCTATTTATTTTATTGTCAGTACTGCGTTTTCAACAGGGTGTGTAATTTGTCAATAAAGTGTTTGTGTAAAAATCAAAAAAAATCTTTCTTTCTTTCTTTCTCTCTTTCTTTTATTTATTGTGTGTTTCGTATTCATTTATTAGTTTAGTGAGTGCGTGTGTGAGTTTGTGGGGCAGCTGACTGCTTGCGGCCATCATGGCGGCGAACGCCAACTTGACCGGGTTGAGCAAGAGACACGGAGTCAAAGTGTGGTGGAGGTGGCTCTGGCTGTGGGCCAAGAAATCAGCCACAGATCAGTGAAAGCTGCCGCCCGCATGAACAGGGCAATGGTGTTGTTTCCAGAGAAGGTGGAACAGGCGAAGAGGTTGGTGGAGACGGGGATCACCGTGGGGGGGAAGTTCGTCCAGGTGACTCCGCTGACGCAGCCGGCAGCGAGGATTACTTTGTCCAACATGCCGCTGTTCGTCAGCGATGAGTTCCTGGCGAAAAAACTGTCCCAACATGGGAAACTGGTGTCCCCCATCAGAAAAGTATTGTCGGGGTGTAGGTTGCCTTTGTTGAGACACGTGGTGTCTCACCGTAGACAGGTCCACATGGTTTTAAACAACAACCTCCTTGCAATCTCCTCTGCCCTCAAATGTTTCAACTGCGGCGAAGAGGGACATCTAGCCAGGGCTTGTCCGAGCCGCCTGGTCGCAGACGCGATGTTCCGGACATAGTGCAAATGGAGTCGAAGGCAGAGGGAAAAAGGAGTGAGTGTGTGCGCGTGTCTGAGGTAAGTGGCGCGAGGGAGAATGTCAAAGTGGTGGTGGAGGTGACTGGCGAGAGTGGCGAGGCGGGGAAGGTAATGGATTTACCTGGGGTGGCAATTGAAGTGGTGTGCGGGTTTGATGAACTGGGGAAGACTGGTGAGGGCATGGGTGAGCTGGGTGAGGCAGGAGAGACTTGGGTCAAACAGCTAAACAGTGTGTAGCGGTAGGTGAAGTGGGGCAGGTGACAGGGGAGTGTGGGATGCCAGGGTTAGTGGCTGGCGAGCTGGTTGAGGGAGGAATGAGCACAGGTGAGCACTGTGAGGTGGGTGTGAGCACAGATGAGCTGGGTGAGGGAGGTGCGGGTACAAGTGAGGGCGGGGGGGTCTGAATGGTGGCCTGTTCCTGCAAAGCGGCGAAGAAAGCAAAGAAATGTCATGAAGGACAATGGAGACAAAAAAGGTGGACAGCTGGAGGATGCAGCCGCTGGCACAGACACAGGTGACTATGATTACATGTCAGACAGCAGTGAACTGTCTGGTCAGGGGAATGATTTGTACCCACCAAGTATGATCAAGAATTTTTTTAACACAGACCAAAGGTTTGAGGGGCCCTGATCTGGGGAAATACTTCCCCGACAAGCTACTTTTCATCCAATCGATGAGCCATTGGATTAAACACAGGGCGGCATCGGTCCTCACCGACCCTGACATCTTTCGGCTGAAGAAGCATATGGGCAAAGCCAGGAAATAGCTCAGATGACTGTCCAACAGGAGCAACAGCGTGTAGGCTGACCGGCTGGGAAGGGATGGAGCCCCCCCCCAGTGTGGAAGAGGACTGGGGACCTACACGGAGCAGTTGCCCTAAATGTTTTCCTCTCTAGGATGGATCTTTCTGTGTCGGACCAGTGCCCGTTTCTGTGCTGGGCGAGAGACAGTATTTCATGAGTACACTGAGTGTGAGAGACTCACTGTACTTTTTGAATGTTGTAAAAGGCCCTTTTAATGGTTTAAATCAATTGCACATTGAAAAACTCTGAACTGTTTAATTGATTCTATTTATTTATTGTCAGTGCTGCGTTTTCAACATGGTGTTTATGTCCCAGTGCAAATTGTAAATAAAGTATTTTTGTAAAAATAAAAAAATCTTTCTTTCTTTCTTTCTTCCTTGTTGAGGATCCAGTGCTATGCAAAGGTGTACTTACAACAATTTAATTGACAAATGATACTATTTATAGTCGTGTGTGAGATTGTTACAGAAAATAATGGAGAAGCACTGCCCCAGGGTAACACACAGCACACCGGAACCAATGCTCCCGCGGTTGTTTTTGCGGAACTTTAATGTGTAACATTCGGCAGGAATCGGAAACAGCGGCTTTGAGCAGAAGGTTTTTGTATGTTTGACCGTGTTGTGGTGTGGAAGCAACAAGAATGTCTTCTGTTGAGTGTTTGAGGACGTTCGTCATGGAGCGACTGACTGTTGCTGCTGAAGAAATATTCCGAGTGTTTCAACTAAAGCTCGACGGATATGAAGAAGAGCTCGATTATCAGCGCAGACTGGTTGAAAGTGTTTGGAGACCCCATATAAAGTTACACAGGACAGGTATGTAAGACTTTAACAAGACAAAATATGGAAGGATGTTCATTGTGACACTGAAGCAGTGCTTCTGCAACGGAAATGTGCTGCTAAATGTTGATTTATACCAATTTAAATGTAAACCTCTGAGGACTGAAAAGGTAGTGAGCATGTCAGGCCAGTAGGTGGCGATGTTAGTGATGGTGAATCTAATAAATGTGTCTCCTTTGCTTAGAGTATTGACTCTAACTCCACATGTTGTTTGGGAGCAATAGCAAAGCTACAAGAGTTAGCAGCACACATGTTGCTGGGTAACAGGCCATAGCTGCTGATACTAATGTTCCTTGGTGAGCGCGCTACATTTATCTGAAAGAGTAGCGACCACATGACACTTCTGTGTCTGTGTAGCTTACAGAGTTTATGGATCATCACTGTATTCGAAACCACACACTCGTTCTGTGTTCACTACCCACTTCATAGGGGAGTTGGATTGAGTATACAGGGAGTGCAGAATTATTAGGCAAAAGAGTATTTTGACCACATCATCCTCTATATGCACGTTGTCTTACTCCAAGCTGTATAGGCTCGAAAGCCCACTACCAATTAAGCATATCAGGTGATGTGCATCTCTGTAATGAGAAGTGGTGTGGTCTCATGACATCAACACCCCATATCAGGTATGCATAATTATTAGGCAAATTCCTTTCCTTTGGCAAAATGGGTCAGAAGAGGGACTTTACAGGCTCCGAAAAGTCAAAAATAGTGAGATATCTTGCAGAGGGATGCAGCGCTCCTAAAATAGCCAAGCTTCTGAAGCATGATCAGCGAACAATCAAGCGTTTCCTTCAAAATAGTCAACAGGGTCGCAAGAAGCGTAAGGCGCAAAATAACTGAGAAAAGTCAAGCGTGCAGCTGCCAAGATGCCACTTGCCACCAGTTTTGCCATATTTCAGAGCTGCAACATCACTGGAGTGCCCAAAAGCACAAGTGAGCAATACTCAGAGACATGGCTAAGGTAAGAAAGGCTAAAAAACGACCACCACTGAACAAGACACAAGCTGAAAAGTCAAGACTGGGCCAAGAAATATCTCAAGACTGATTTTTCTAGGGTTTTATGGACTGATGAAATGAGAGTGAGTCTTGATGGGCCAGACGGATGGGCCCGTGGCTGGATCGGTAAAGGGCAGACAGCTCCAGTCCGACTCAGACGCCAGCAAGGTGGAGGTGGGGTACTGATATGGGCTGGTATCATCAAAGATGAGCTTGTGGGGCCTTTCGGGTTGAGGATGGATTAAAGCTCAACTCCCAGTCCTCCTGCCAGTTTCTGGAAGACACCTTCTTTAAGCAGTGGTACAGGAAGAAGTCTGCATCCTTCAAGAAAAACATGATTTTCATGCAGGACAATGCTCCATCACACGCATCCAAGTACTCCACAGCCTGGCTGGCAAGAAAGGGCCTAAAAGAAGAAAAACTAATGACATGGCCTCCTTGTTCACCTGATCTGAACCCCACAGAGAACCTGTGGTCCCTCATCAAATGCGAGATTTACAAGGAGGGAAAACAGTCCACCTCTCTGAACAGTGTCTGGGAGGCTGTGGTTGCTGCTGCACGCAATGTTGATCGTGAACAGATCAAAACACCGACAGGCCAAAAACACACACCGGCCAAGTCTATTTAATTATTTTCACCCATAAAAAAACATAACACAATCACCCTTTGTTGGGCCTGACCCCAAACATGCAACAGTGGCAAGGAAAAACTCCCCTTTAACAAGAAGAAACCTTGAGCAGGACCAGGCTCATGTAGGGGGACCCTCCTGCTGAGAGAGAGGAGAAGGGGGCGAGGACAGGTAGAAGAGAGAATAGGTAGGAGAGGAGAGGAGAGAATAGGCATAGATCATACAATACAATACATATAGAAATACATCATAATAGGTTAGGGAAGGTTCAAGTTGAGTGGGTCAGCGGGGTCGAAGGTCAGTATGCAGCTCTGAAGGCGGCAATACCTGTAGATGAATACAGAAGGGGGGAGGAGAAGCAGAAAAAATACACAAGAAATAACATTACTAGTCTACTTGGTGAGGAGGAGAGGAGAGGAGAGGAAACCATGACCCAGTGGGGTGGCAGAGGCCTGTCAGGTGATCATGTTTCTGGACCCCGGCAGCCTTGGCCTATAGCAGCATAGCTAAGATGTGACCTAATGATTAGACGACCCCCTAAGTATGATAATTTGTCTATGATAGTAACTGGTACTCCGGAATTAGTGACAATCAGCTTTTTCAAAGAGGAAGGTTTTAAGCCTAATTTTAAAAGTAGAGATGGAGTCAGCCTCCCACACCTGGACAGGGAGCTGGTTCCATAGCAGGGGGGCCTGGTAGCTAAATGCTCGGCCCCCCCACTCTACAGAAACTCTGGGGACTCCAAGTAGACCAGCATTCTGAGAGCAGAGCGGTCTATTGGGCTGGTAAGGTGTCACTAGCTCCTCCAGGTAGGATGGAGCTAGGCCTCTGAGGACCTTGTAGGTCAAAAGAAGGATTTTAAAAGTTATTCTAAATTCTAAATATTCTAAACAGGCAGCCAGTGAAGAGCTGCCAATACAGGAGTAATGTTATCTCTTTTGTCAATACCTGTCAGAACTCTGGCTGCAGCATTTTGGATCAACTGGAGGCTTCTTAAAGAGTTATTTGGACACCCTGATAATAAAGAATTACAATAGTCCAGCCTAGAAGTAACAAATGCATGGACTATTCAGCATCATGGCGCGTCAGTAGCTTCCTGATCCTTGTGATGTTCCTCAGGTGAAAAAAGGCAGATACCATCTAGAGTGATAGTGTGATCTAATCTATCCCTGAGAGGTTCAGGACCAAACACCATGACCTCAGTTTTTCCTGAGTTAAGGAGGAGGAAATTTGAAGACATCCAGGACTTTATGTCTTTAAGACAGGTCTGAAGCTTCACTAACTTCTCTGTCTCCTCTGGTTTCATGGATAAATAAAGCTGAGTGTCATCAGCATAACAATGAAAATTTATCCCATGCTGCCGAATAATGTTCCCTAAGGGAAGCCTGTACAATGTGAAGAGGATTGGTCCAAGTACAGAACCTTGAGGAACTCCATGGCTAACCCTACTGTATGAGGAGGGAACACCATGGACATGAGCAAACTGGTGTCTATCTGATAAATATGATCTAAACCAGTCTAGTGCTGTCCCTTTAATCCCAATCACATGTTCCAGTCTATG
This sequence comes from Takifugu rubripes, assembly GCF_901000725.2. Lineage (NCBI taxonomy): Eukaryota > Metazoa > Chordata > Actinopteri > Tetraodontiformes > Tetraodontidae > Takifugu > Takifugu rubripes. The sequence continues at coordinate 1,558,700 of NC_042287.1, read as the reverse complement.
TAACAGGATGCTGTGATCAACTGGATCAAAAGCAGCACTGAGGTCAATAAGCTAACACTGTGAAAGAGACGTTCTGGTGTAGTGACGTTGTGAACACGCATCACACCAACTGGACCGAGCCTGCCTGCAGATTCATGTGTGACCCATCCTGTAGTGGAGTGAGGCGCGCCATGATGGCTTTCATTACAAATACATCTTACATACTGTATGTTAAATATGTCTATTGTGTGAACTAACAAGCATTTGATGTAGCCTTCTACCAAAATTAAAATATACACATGAAATAACGATTAACTATCGGAATTTTTTATACGATAAGCCACTATTTTTTTCCCTTGATTTTAATCCTGCAGCCTACACAACAGTGCGGATAATTCATAGAGTTTTACAGGCTAACGGCCACTGGGGGCACTCCCTAGCAGTAAAAAGTGAGACAGGCATGTGGGGAAAGATTATGCACCAAAGAAGACACTAGTTTTGATTTTGAACTGTCATTTTAAACATCTTGCACATGCCCTCAGGTGTGGCTTCTATTCACGTGTGCTCAATAGTCTGAAAATTAAAGCAGCCATGTTTTCACATACTGAAACAGAAACCTTTTCCTACTTTCTCTTTGATTAAGACGCTTGTGTGTACCGTATTTTCACGACTATAAGGCGCACCTAAAAGCCTAGAATTTTCTAAAAAATCTACAGTGCGCCTTTTAACCCGGAGCGCCTTTTGTATGGATTACGGTAATATTGGTTAATCGCGGCTACCGTAGTCAGTAGGCGTGGCCGAGGTAACAGCAGTAAATTCAGTCCCAAACCATTTCTGTCTGTAAAGACCCCAAAATGGCTCCTTGCAAGAGACGCGCTTTTGACGCAGAGTTCAAACTGAAGGCTATCAGTCACGCAGTTGAACACGGAAATAGAGCAGCGGCAAGAGAATTTAACGTGAACGAATCAATGGTGCGGAAGTGGAGGAAGCAACAAGACGACCTGCGCCAGTTAAAGAAGACTCAACGGAGCTTCCGAGGAAACAAAGCATTAAGTGGATTAACAAAGGAACTCCAGCTGCTAGATATTGGTGTCAACGGGGCATTCAAAACTAGACTGCGAACTGCGTGGGAGCGGTAGATGACGAACGGCGAACACATCTTGAATCTTGAATCTTGAGACGGCGCCGAGCGTCATACGTCACTATCTGCCAGTGGATCGTAAATGCCTGGGCATCGACCGTGGTCCGAGCTTTCGGGAAGGCAGGGATTGTCACTGAAATGCCAGACAACACCAGCGACACCGACCCTGATGACGACTTTGACGAGACGGAGCCGGCCATGTTGGACGCCGTATTAGCACAACTGTTCAATTCGGACACCGAAGAAGAAGAATTCGAGGGATTCCTGGATGAGGAATGAACTGATAAAGTGATCTTTACGTGTTTCTTTTGTGTGTTTACAACTTAACAAGGCTGGTCATACTGTGAATATGGACATTACCGTTTGAACAACGTTGTTATATTGCTATTGCTATCGCTTTGCATTACTTCGAGAGTTTGAGTTACCGTATATTGTGTTTGCACTAACGTTTGATTTACCGCAACGGTACTACGTGATAAAAATGTTGCACTAAATCGAAGATTTATTAAACTCCACTATCCACTTGTGATAAAAATGTTGCACTGCCTGTTATAACTCGCTGTTATTAAACGAACTGTGTTACGCGAAAACACTACGTCACTCGGGAAAAATAATAAAACAGCTGTTTATTCGTTTTGGGAGTGAATAGAGTTGTGAGAACGACGGTTTGTATTCTATTAATAAAGTTTGACTGACTTATCTGGCTGTTTTATTGACATTCCTTTTAGCGCAGCTCGATCTAGTGAACGCGTCATGAAACCACAGGCACTACGCAGTTTCTATGCTATGCACCTTATAACACGGTGCGCTCTGTGTATGAAAATATTTCTAAAATAGGCTGTTAATTGAAGGTGCGCCCTATAATACGGCGCGCCTTATGGTTGTGAAAATACGGTATTCAAAGATTTATCCAGGTCTGTTCATTCTTGCCTGTTTCTGATTGTAGCAAGGCTGTAAAATCAGCTCTGTTAAAGACCTACGAGTTGGTTCCTGAGGCTCACAGGCAACAATTCTGGACATAGAAGAAAAGTGATGGGAGACACCTGGGATTTGAATCCACACTTTCAGAGCTGTGTACTGTTTTTAAACTACAGGTAGATACTTTTGACAATCTGGCCAAATTAGTTGTTTTAGAGCAGCAGAGGTTATTGTTGCTTATGTCACCAATCATAAAGCAGCCGCTGCTGCTGCTCTTGCAGATGACCGTGTCGGCTTCCAAGTGTAGTTTTGGTGGCATGCACACTCATTACAGTATATGGCTGTGGACAAGGCTGAAGCAAACAGAGCTAATTTTTCCCGACTTGTGGCACTCCAAGGACTGGTCTGTGATGTGATTATGGCACATATTAATATTAATACACTGTGCAGCCCCAGCTCAGTGTCATTAATGTATTTGCATGATCTCTACCTATTCTATCCTCTACCTGTCCTCCCCCTTCTCCTCACTCTCTACCCAGCCAGCCATCAGCAGGAGAGTCGCCCCGTATGAGCCTGGTTCTGCTCAAGGTTTCTTCCTGTTAAAGGGGAGTTTTTCTTGCCTCTGCTTGTTGGGGGTTAGGCTTTGGGATTCTGTAAAGGACCTAGAGACAATTTTGATTTTAACAGACACTGATAAACAAAGATGAATTGAAGTGGAAAAAAATCAAATCAAGACTTAATTTGATCACCATCGCCCCCTTTGCACTGGAGGGATTTTTGCAGTTTCTATTACCAAAGGTTCTTATGACCTTTTTTCTATTGCATGCAGAGTTGGGGATTTTTTCATGGTCTGACTTTAGTGGCTATGACTCTTTTAGCTCCTAGCTCAGAGCAGGGTCTTCTCCCTCAGCACTGGAAGCCTTTATTACCAACTCCTAATTTACACCTGCTGTGTTCCGCTGGAGTCTTTGTTTTCTGTTTTTCAATGTGAAGTAAACAAGCCTTTTCTTTAAACACTGCTGTTCTAGCTCTGTTTTGTCCACGTAAACATCTTCACTGATGTCACATTAGCCATGTGCTGATGTGGACTGATGTTTTGCTCTCGTAACATGTGTTAAAAAGATGGCAGCCTCAGATTTACTCTTTCAGAGGTGACTGATGCTTCAGATGTTTGGAGAAGAGATGCAGAAATTCACAGGCTGCAGGTTTGAACATTGAGATTGTGAGCTGCCTGTTGTTGTGGCTCTTTGGATGGTAAAAACTGCCCTTTAATCAGTTGTCCCTAAACCTATTGCTTTTACTCACATGCTTCTTTCCATTCTTGATGATTTCTCCTGCATTTCTAGAGCTTTCACAGCAGCAACCTTTGTGGAAGGAGGAAGAGGAGAATTACCAGCATCAGGATAGGAGCTACAGTCTGGACCAGCAGGACTCAAAGCCTCCACAAATCAAAGAGGAGCAGGAGGAAACCTGCTGTTATCAGGACGGAGAGCCACTGACTGTGAAGCAGGAGATGGACACCTTAATGGTGACCATACATGAGCAAGGTGACGACAGTGAACTGGGCTTGAATCCTGATCAGAGCCAGGAAAAGCCTGAGGTGAACACAACAGTTCCAGATCCAGACTGTGACCTGCAGCTGCTCTCCTACAGTCCTCATATATCTGAGAGCAAAGATGAGGAAAACAGGACCAGCGGAGACTCCAGGTGGACCACAGCTGAAGAGCCAAAACAAACCATGAAGCAGAACCATCCTAAATGTCAGACTGGGAATGTAAACAGCCCAGCAGAGTCAGCAGTGGACTGTGATACAGACACAGGTGCTAAATCTTCTGCATGTAACACAGGTGAACAACAGGGAAAGGTCAGGACAGACATGAAAGGACTTTCCATTATTCAATACCAACACCTTGGCTCAGCATGTGGGAAAGATTCCGGAGAGGGTTGTTTCTCATCAGCCAACAAAATTAAGGAAACGGCAACCAAACTGTTTATCTGTCAAACATGTGGGAAAGATTTCAAACTGTCAAAATCACTGAAGCAACACCTTAGAGTTCACACAGGTGAGAGACCATATGCGTGTAAAACATGTGGGAAAACCTTTAAACAATATTCTTCATTTTATCTCCACAAGAGAATTCACACAGGTGAGAGGCCATATGTCTGTGAAACATGTGGGAAGGCCTTTACACAAAATGATAAATTAAAGAACCACCTGAGAATTCACACAGGTGAAAGACCATATGTCTGTCAAACATGTGGGAAGACCTTTATACGAAATTATCACTTAAAGGTCCACTTAAGTGTTCACACAGGTGAGAGACCACTTGTGTATAAAACATGTGGGGAGACCTTTAAACAAAATGATGAATTAAAGTTTCACTTAAGAGATCACCCAGGTGAGAGACTATTTGTGTGTAAAACATGTGGGAAAGCCTTTATAGATAGTACTTCATTAAATGTCCACATGCGAGTTCACACAGGTGAGAGACCATATTTGTGTAAAATATGTGGAAAAGCCTTCAAACAAAATTCTGCATTAAATGTCCACATGAAAATTCACAAAGGTGAGAGACCATTTGTGTGTAAAACATGTGGAAAAACCTTCAAACAAAATTCTGGATTAAATGTCCACATGAAAATTCACACAGGTGAGAGACCATTTGTGTGTAAAACATGTGGGAAAGCCTTTATAGATAGTACTTCATTAAATGTCCACATGCGAGTTCACACAGGTGAGAGACCATATTTGTGTAAAATATGTGGAAAAGCCTTCAAACAAATTTCTGCATTAAATGTACACATGAAAATTCACAAAGGTGAGAGACCATATGTGTGTAAAATATGTGGGGAAACTTTCACCCAGAATTGTGAGTTAGTGCAGCACATGAGCACCCACACGGGTGAAAACATCCAGATTTGTCAACAAGAGAGTTCAGATATTGCTGCAGCTTCTTCATCTCAGTGAGAAGAGTCTGACAGCTTTAATTTGAGATTCCTGCCAGATGTTCTGTATTACCAGTTCACCCTTTTGTCCTGATAATAAACTTTGTTACTATGCAACAAACCTGCAACACAGAGTCTTTATGTCAACTCAAAATGAAAAATAAGTGAAATGAGTCATAATAGAAAATCATTTGAGAAAATCTAGAGGTCAGCAGTCTGTGAGCATGCGGTGCTCAGCAGGTGTTGGCTGGAGGCAGTGAGAACCTTATATTTTGAACAGGTGAAGTGGCTTTTCCACTGTTTTAGGCATCAATCATGAAAGCTGTGGGCTCCATTTACTTCCTGCAGCCTCCTGCTGACACCTCCAGGAGTCATGTGGGCTCTGGCTAGTTCCTGTCAGAACTCAACTCAGTCATTTTAAATATCATAGTCATGTGCAAGTTTTGGGAGAATTGATTATTGTGTTCAGAATTATTGTGTGTACTGGGTTTATCACAATGCTTTAAATGGAGGACTGTTGGGAGGTATGTGAGATTGTGAGTTCTTGGGGCTTATTTGAGAGGATCAAGACCAGATAAGGGAAAGGAATGCATCAAGATAGAGTTCTGTTGGCAGAAGGAGTTGACCCCCATGCTGTGGTACAAATACACATGACACAAGGCTGATTGGGGCCCTTCCTTATGAACTGAGACACAGTGCTCAAAGGTTTCTTGCAGTGATTTTAGTTTTCTCTTCACGTAAAGAAAAAAAATCACGTAGTTCATTGATTCAGAATTGTTTGTCTACTCCTTCCTAAGTGAAGGTCACGAGAAACGTGTAGGTAAAGGAAGTTTCCTATTGCTTAAGTGTTCCCACCGTACACTCGAAGAGTGGGGGCACGCACAAGCGCAGGCAGAATGGACAGAACAACAACAATGGGAGGAGCACGGGGCTACAGTGGAGGAGATCGGGACAGAGGAGAAAGGACAATGTTCTCTGTGGAAAGGCCCCAAGGGGCAGCTGGTGGTTCCGAACAGATTCCTGGCCCAAATGTGTGAAGAGGCCCATGGTCCAGTGCATGTGGGGGTGGATGCCATGAAAAGACTTTGTGTAAATATGTGGCACCCCGATCTGCACAAAATGATTGAACAAATTAGAACGAAGTGTGACATTTGTAACCAATTTAATTCAAAATCCACTTTTAGGACTGAGAAGGGGGGCGTTCCCAGTGAGGGCCCCAGGAGCAGAGATAATTATGGATTATACTGATATTTTAAGAACAAACACCTGAGAGAAGTAGAGATTGCAATGGGAATTAAGCACAAATTTGGCACGGTTTACCACCCTCAATCACAAGGGAAGGTGGAACGAATGAACTCTAACATAAAGACCAAATTGGCTAAAATCATGAAGGAAACGGGACTAATTTGGGTTGAGGCGCTTCCATTGGCCCTCATGACAATTAGACACACTGTGAACAGAGCCACCGGGTTTACACCGTTCGAACTCCACCATGGAAGGCCCTTCCCAAGACCTGGACACCCCATGACTGAAAGAGCGGAGGTACACCCCAAGGTAATGGTTAAAATATTTAACTACATGTCTTCAAGCTTTTCTCTCCAGATCGAGCCAGAACCGCAGGAGACACCCGACCTCATACAATGCAGTCCTCCACTCCTTCCAACAGCAAAACAAACATTCACACCATTCCAGGAGACCCAGTGACTCACCACCATGTGATGCAGCAGACAAAGGGGAGACACCTCAACAGAAACTAGGTGAACGACCCGACCAACGACCCTGCTAACGACTCTCAGGTGACCACCCAGATCATTAGCATGCAAATGGTCCACAGGGGCTATATATTTTCAAGCTCTCTCCCCAGTGATTTCAGAACTGAAGAAGCCTTCTGGATAGAAGGCGAAACGTCTTCAAGAGAAGAAACCCAGTCCAGTTGACAGAAAAAACTATCTTGGATACAACTGGCATGATGTTACACTGCCTAAAACCACTGAAGTGATGCCTAAAACAATAAAAACGGTCAAGTCTGGACGGGGAGATCCTACCGTCACCTAGGCGGGACCAAGTGTATTACCTGCTGTCTGCGTGCATCCTCCTCAACACATACATGGAATGGAGGAAGTTGAGTTTTTTTGCAGATTGCTTGGGCACGGTTTGCTGTTACGGTCTTGCTTCCTGGTAACGTATTGCATCACTTCCTGTCTTCTCAATCATTCGTTGGTTGCATTGTGCACGGGGTGTTGTATTCACTTAATATTGAACACTAGGTGTGTTGTATTCACTTAAAATTTGAACACTTGGGACATTCTAGTCACCTGATAACAACAGTGAGAAACAACCCATATTAAACAAATACAGGGGTTCACCGATTATTAGCGTTAGCATTGCCTCACGGTCTGTTTCACCCGGTGTCTTTATCTGTTCAGCGTGTGAAATGTTTAGTTACTCCTCTGCCTCCCTTAGTGAAGGGAATAGGTGTAGAAAGTGTAGTTTATTTACGGCTATGGAGGCGAGACTTAGCAAGCTTGAGACGCGGTTCCGCAGCTTGGAGTTAGCTGGAGTTGCGTCAGGTAGCCAGGAGAAGCTAGCCACTGTGGAGCCGCCTAGCGTAGCTTCAGCTAGCGGTCCCCCGGCAGCAGCCGGAGCAGACGGTTCGCAGGAAGTGTAGCCCAAAACAAAGGCCGAACGTTGCACCACCACCCGTTTCCCATGGCTAACCGTTTTTCCCCACACACACCCGTTGAGAAACCGACCCTGGTAATTGGCGACTCTGTTTTGCGCTACATGAAGCCGACTCCAGCGACCATAGTCAAGTGCATTCCAGGGGCCAGAGCGGGCGACAGAGAAGCAAATTTACGGCTGCTGGCGAGACGTAAACGTAAATTTGGTAAAGTTATTATTCACGTCGGACTCCGTAGCATTCTCTGGTCCCCTCCCTAATCTGGCCAGCGATGAGATGTTTAGCCGCATGTCGTCGCTTTGCCGCTGGCTGTCACGGTGGTGCCCCGAAAACCAGGTGGCCTTTATAGACAATTGGAGCACTTTTTGGGGAAAACCTGGTCTGATTAGGAGAGACGGTGTCCATCCCACACGGCATGGTGCCTCTCTCATTTCTAGTAATTTGGCTAATTTTATTAGACCCAAAGTGACCTGACAATCCAGGGTCCAGACCAGGATGCAGAGTTGTCTTACACACCTCTCTGCTGCTTCCATAGAACCCTCACCCACCAACAATAACATGTTTAACACTATAGAGGTAGTCTCTGTTCCACGGTTAAAAGTTCACCAAGCACAGAGCAGGGGAGCGGCCAATCACCATCATCTTATTAAAATTAATACCAAAGCACAAGTTGGAGGAACTAATATCACAATTCAGTGTGGACTGTTAAATGTTAGATATCTTTTGTGTAAATCCCTGTTAGTACACGACTTGATAGTGGATCATCACATTGATTTATTTTGTCTTACTGAGACCTGGCTTCAGGAGGAGGAGTATGTTAGCTTAAATGAATCTACTCCTCCTACCCATCTTAATTATCATATTCCTTGTGTTACTGGTCGAGGAGGGGGAGTGGCAGCAATCTATCACTCCAAGTTATTAATTAATCCTAGACCAAAATATGGCTCCAGTTCATTTGAAAGCCTGACTCTTGGCATCACCCATCTGAGCTGGAAGGCAGAAAAGCCACTTCTGTTCAGAGTTCCTGTCTGAGTTCCCTGATTTCTTATCTGACTTGGTCCTTAGAACAGACAAAGTCATTATCATTGGAGACTTTAATATCCATGTTGACGTTGTAAATGACAGCTTTAGAAATGACTTCATCTCATTACGTGAGTCAGCTGGTTTCCTCCAGCAGATAAACCAACCAACTCATAACTTCAACCACACCCAAGATCTAGTTTTGACTTATGGTTCTTTCATCACTTTCACATTTATGATTAAGGATTTTTCTATGCTCAGAGCACAGTCTTACTGTAGCAGATGTCTTTCAGATAATGCTGTAGCTAAGTTTAAGGAAGCGATCCCTGTGCTAATCCCAGGACCACTGTGTGTTTCCCCAGGGATCAGTCATTATAATCTTAGCCCTGCTGACGTTGACTCTATTGCGGAAGGTGCAGTAACCTGACTAAGAATCACACTTGATTCTGTTGCCCCCCTGAAAAAGAAAATAGTAAATCAGAGGAGGTGTGCCCCCTGGTATAACTCACATATCAGGACCCTCAAGCAGAAAGTGCGAAGACTGGAAAGGAAGTGGCATTCTTGTAAAATAGACAGCTATCATGTAGCCTGGAAAGACTGTCTATTAGTTTACAAAAAGGCCCTTCGCAAAGCTAGAACAGCTTATTTTTCTTCTTTAATTGAGGAAAATAAGAGCAACCCCAGGTTTCTTTTCAGCACTCTGGCCGAATTAACTAAGAGTCACAGTGTTTTAGATCCGTGTATCCCTTCTTCTCTTAGTGGTGAAGACTTCATGAGCTTCTTCACTGATAAAGTTCTAGCTATCAGAGAGAAAGCTAACCAGGCCATCCCAACAACTGGACCATCACCAGATGTGCTGACTGTGGGAACATACAGGTTCTCCAATGAGCTCTTAAACTCCTTCACTCCTATATATTTTTCTGAGGCGTCTTTGCTAATTCAGAAATCCAAGTCCACCACGTGTCTTTTAGATCCCATCCCAACACACCTGTTGAAGGATGTTTTACCATTGATAGGCAGTTCTATCCTGGACCAGATCAATGGTTCTTTAGTGACAGGTTATGTACCCCGGTCCTACAAGGTGGCAGTGATTAAGCCTTTGCTTCAAAAACCATCACTGGATCCTGATGTCTTAGCAAATTATAGGCCAATATCCAACCTTCCTTTTATCTCTAAAGTTCTTGAGAAGGTGGTGGTGATTCAGTTACTGGACCACCTGCAGAGGAACAGCCTGTTTGAGATGTTTCAGTCAGGCTTTAGACCTCATCACAGCACAGAAACAGCACTTCAGGTCCTCAGAGGCCTAGCTCCATCCTACTTGGAGGAGCTAGTGATACCTTATCAGCCCAATAGACCGCTCCCCTCTCAGAATGCTGGTCTACTTGTCTGTCACCCCACTGGGTCATGGTTTCTCCTCTCCTCTCCTCTCCTCTCCTCTCCTCTCCTCTCCTCTCCTCTCCTCTCCTCTCCTCTCCCTCTCCTCTCCTCTCCTCTCCTCTCTTCTCCCTCTCCTTCTCCCTCTCCTCTCCTCTCCTCTCCTCTCTCTCTACCCACCCACCCACCCAGCCAGCCATCAGCAGGAGGGTCCCCCTACATGAGCCTGGTCCTGCTCAAGGTTTCTTCCTGTTAAAGGGGAGTTTTTCCTTGCCACTGTTGCTTGTCTGGGGTCAGGCCCTGGGATTCTGGAAAGCGCCTTGAAGCAATTTTGATTGTATAAGAGGCTATATAAATAAATATTGATTGATTGAGTGATTGACATATTGAATACAAAATGTTTGTATGATTGGCATTAAAATTCTACACGACTCAAATGTTTTAGGGAAAATGGCTCTTTCTTTGCTCAGTAGTTAGCTTTATTGATTGGTGAAATGTCTGAACTTTGCACGTGAAAACAATTGATTGATTGATTGATTGATTGATTTGCACCAAAACGCTTTTTAACAAAGGTTCACAACACATGTGGAGCTCAAATTTGCTTACTTGCAAAATATATCATCATTCATTAACTAAAAATAAAAATCTAAGAGTTTTATTTAGGCTTTAGTGAAGAAATTAATAAATTCAATACATACAAGTCCTGGTGGGCCAGGGTAGCCACGGTCACCCTTTCGTCCCTAAAAATCACATGAAATGTGTTGAGACTGTCAAAAATATAATCAAATGTATTAAAAATATATAGTTATTTGTACTCTTTCTCCATCTCTGCCTGGTGGGCCAGGAAGGCCTCCTTCTCCCTTTGGTCCTTGGTGATAGAGAAGTTAGAACTCCTAAGTAAAAGTCCTGATTTTTTTGGAGTTTCCATGGTGAAATATTCTGGTGAAACATTAGGCCAGTGGCAGAACTCACAGGAAATCCTGAAGAACCATCTTTGCCTGTTTTTCCCTTCAGATAGAACAAAAGATCTGTTGAACTTAAAGTTATCCGCCATGGTAGACCGCAAACTTTTATAACATGGATCTAGCAAACGTAGGCCTGCAACAGCTTTGATCTTGTGTCCTAGAAAGCAAAGTTTCTAATATGAGGATTCCGAGTTCTACGAAATGTTTTCAGAGGTATGCTGAATCATGTCGGTGCTATTGGAGCACTCACTCATTTGCCTGGTTCTCCTGGTTCTCCCTTCTCTCCTTTCTGTCCACCTGAGGGGCCCTGCAAAGACAAATACTCTTACCCCCCCAGCTCTTGGACCCGGGGGGGTTGCCATCAGTACAGCATAACCTTTACCGACAAGATCATGTAACATTAGCAGGCAGGTACTTACAGGGGGTCCTGGACATCCTGGATCAACTCGGACCTTGAGCTCCAGGGTCACCCCAGAAGCATTTATTTATAACTTTGTTAATAAAAAGGCACTGAAACGGGTTCCATAAAATCAAACAGGCACTATCATCTGACATGCAAAGTTTGAAATTCTGAATATTAATTCCACAGAGGAGCGCCCTCTTGTAGACGAATTTATTTGACACACATGGCTCTGACACCTGCAAAGTTGTGGCCAGCCCATAAGGGGCGTTCACTCCCTGATAAAAGGGAAGAAATGTAAAAATATTTTTACAAATTCAGTTATAAATGCCAATTTTGCCCAGTAGTATGTGCCTACATGCAATATGAATTAAATAAACTACATTTCCACAAAATGGCTCCACTTCAGTCAGTTTCCACAGACCAACTCACCTCATTTCCATATGAATGCAGCATGTGTACGATTCCCAGGGCAACTTAATAAATGTGTGGCCAATCAGGGTAGCAGAATAACGAGCATGGTGCAGCTTCCACCAAGTTCGCTGAGATCCTTATTTGTCTGATATTGTATTGTACCCTTCTTTTATGAAGCATGGAGCTTTATGCAATTACACTGTTCATTAACTTGATATTGTTTAATTGCAGTTGTTGTCTGACTGCTGATTTGGATTCTCAAATGCTTTGTTTTTAAGTGCCCTGACACACTCACTTTTTGTCCTGGAAGACCAGGTGGACCCTAGAAAGAAGACAGAGGAAGAGAGACAATGATTGCCATGTTCATTATTGTGACAACATCTTCCTACTCTAAAGAAGCCCACCTGCATCCAGGAACTCCTCTTGGTCCTAGAGGTCCATCCTGGCCTGGCAGACCCTGATAATCAACAGGTAAAAAAAAGATATTTTATATGCTACCCGGAGCATTAGGGTAAAGCCACAAGGGGAAAATGGGATCAAAACAGGAAGATTTTGAGTGATGCAAAAACTCACAGGAATCCCTGGTGTTCCTGGAAAACTTGATAATCCAGGAGGTCCCTGTCAGGAGGTAAACAATGAATAACTCAGTTGTTTTGGCCTGCAGCTTGACTTCAGGCTTTAAAATAAGGTGACGCCTGCTGGTTGGGAAAAGTACTACACATCATGTCAGTTCGGAAACAATTATTCCGGTACTATTTTGGCTAAATGCGTGTTTCTATAATTAGCCCTGCAATTACCTGAAATATTACTGTATAGTATGACTGTATATATATATATTACTGTAAATATTACTGCCATCGCTGCAGATTTCTGTATTCTTATATGTGAGTGCACATTGTTATAGCAAAGCTTTTGAGGAGAAATGGTCCTTTACAGGTTACAATGAAGACATTGAGGAGAAGACATTGGAAGTCTAAAAAATGCACAATATAATGCCAATAAAATCAAAATATTCCACCATTTTTGCAGCTTGAACCTCTGTCATTCATCATGATTGTGACCTTGGCTCCTTTGACCCCACTGCAATCACATTTGGACCCCACACATCCGTGTCAAGCCTGCACCCAAACAAAGCACAAGTTGCAATTTGGATCTTTCAAAACATCAGCTACGAGTGTTGGTCTTCATTGGGGCTTGAAGAAAGAAGCTGATTCTGAGGACATCTCTCTGTTTATTCCCGGTTTGTTCGGTAATGAGACACAAGAGGCTAAAGACAAACACAATTATGTCGTCACTACAACAGACAACTTTGTTCTAAACACTATTCACCCTCTGATCCGGTCCTTCCTTGAAAAGACGACCACACAACAATGGAGATCATTCCTGTCTAGTTCAGCAGATGATGCCACTAAAGTTTTAGTTGCACAGTTGATTTTAGAAATGATCGCTGCTCTTTCCAAGCATCAATGAAACTACGGACGCCTTAGACTGAGGAGCATCTTCTGAGCTGGAAGTCTCTCTTCCTCAAACATTTTCGGAAGCTTTGGGAATTCCTGACGAGGTGGACAACAGCAGTTTGAAGACCCTGACAGGCATAATTCACGAGGAGGTCAAATACAACCTCATCAGTGGTGGAAAAGCTGGAGTCACCAAACATTTGACACCTGTATCCATACTAAATTCCATGACCGACCAATTTATTCACCTTTTCCAAAAGTTCTCAGTAAAGATCAAAACTTTTATTGCTCCTCGGCCATGAAAAAGCATAACTGTAAAAGGAACCAAAAACACAGGAGATCAGTAAAATCAACGCTGAGTTGAGTGACATCATCAGTCCTCTTCTTGAAGATATTCCCAACTCTGAGGAGCTGCAAAAGGAAGTCTCTCGGGAAATTCAGAAGGTGGCAGATAAAGCAGTTTGCACTCTCTGTGGAACGAGGTTGAGAAAATCATCTGCCTTTAAAAACACAAGAAAGAAAATGCAATCAGTGTTGATAAAATATTTCGCCAAGGTTTGCCACAAGCTAGGAATTTGTCTTGGTGTGACGCTGCGACATTCAACATAAAGAAGACAACATTAGAATGAGATAAAAAAAAATAAGACATATATACAGTATATATATAAATAGTAAGAAATAGTGCAGGTCAATGCAGGAGTAATGTATTGATGTATTAATGTACTGACCCCCCTAAAGAAAAAACTATCACAGGAGACTTCAGCTCTCAGCGATTCAGCAGAGTCGATACTAAATAGTCTTACATCTCAGTTTGTGGATAATAGGTACCAGAATAAAAGTGAGGATTCCTTCCTCCTCATGTTCAAGGATTTGTGCGAAGATAAGGTTCTGGATTTCAGCCAAGAACTGAGCGATCTCATTTACCGCCACGCATTACCAGAACCTCTACCTCGCTCAATTTTAAAATCCTCATTTGAGCAGAGCTCATTTGCGTTTCCATCACAAAGTAAAGTCCACGCAGACGTATGGAGCAAAACATGGATCTTTATAGTCTTAATGACCTGGTTTCTGACTACCCGGATAAACTCACTCACTGACCGGTTGACATTACCATTGGTGGGCAAGAGTGCATCGAGAATGATTGAGTTTTCCAAGCTCACTGAGATTGAGGATGCACTCAGTGAACAAGATCCAGAGAAGAAGAAAAAATATGTAAAATTTATTATTGAAAAGGTGGTTTTCACCGTATACTCTGATGCAAACATGGTACCAGAGACAAGAGATGAGATCATCAATAATCTGATTGAAACCGTGTGGAAATATGTCCAAGATGAGGAGTTTTACATCCGCAGGGACGTCTTCAAAAACATAAAGAAGACATTTAGGAAGAGCTTATACAAGAAGGTGGGCTCACCAGAATATGTTTTATTTTTAACCATGCATGAAGATCCAATCATTGTTGATCGAATCATGTTGGTCATCAACAAAATACTGTTGAGGTCCCAGAAAGAAAAAAATGCATTTGGCAAGATCTTCTCATTTTTGGGCAGCACAATTGACAGAATCTTCAAAAGAAAGACCAATTAGATATTTGTTGGCCCAGACTACTGTTTCACCCTCAGCCTGGAGATATCTGATGGTTATCATCTTACATATCCACAACCTCAGAAAGAGACACTATCTGACAGAAGCCGGATTTTGGTCCAAAAGAAAAAATGCAAATCTTTTGTATTCTGTTTTTACAGACTAAATGTGACAATTACAAAAGCTGTTTCAAAAACAGGAAGAAACATTGTCCTGTTATTTACTTATCTTTATTTTTCCAAGACTGCTTTTTGGATTGTAATTTCATTAATCTGGGGTGCCTTTTTTTTTTCTTCTCTTGACCTTTTTTTTTAAATTAAAATTCATACTATGTTATCCAGAAGTTGTTATAAACTTTAAAAACAAAAACTGCTATGTCCAAATTTTGTTCTTTGGAAAACACTTTCTTCACTTTCTTCTTCATTGCAATAAAGTGTTTGTTTTACTGTTAATATTTTACTGTTAATTTACAGAACCTTTGTTGCACTAACCAGCTTTTTTTTTAACAAAAGAAATATAGTCATCAATTAACCAGATATGATATCAATAAATAAAAGTATTGAATATTTTTATATTATAAAGCTGAGGAAAAAGGCAATAAGTTGATCTACACACAGGCGTTAGGGTTACCGGAAGAAAGGCTTTTATTTTTGTGGCCATTATGGTTTGTGGTGCCAACTCACTTGAAATCTTCAGGGCAGATAGTTAAAACCAGCCAAACCAGTCAAACTTTTCTGTCCTTTTAGGAAGGGCCAATGCATGTCCAACCGTCCTTAGGGTATTGACAAAGCAGGTATAATTCAAGGTATTGTCCCCTGTCTGGAACCCATCATTCAGCTGGTCTTCTCCAGAGTTGTCTGGCTGGACCTCTGCAGGGTTCCCCTGAGAGACAACTGTCTCTGGTGGGACATGTTCTGGTTTTTCCAGCTGGTCCACTGCATAGTTTGTCAGCTGAATGTTCTCCACACAGCGTTCCTTTGAAGTTGCTTCTAATTCTTTCACTGTTTCCTCTTTTACAGTGAAGAACGGATGCTGCAGAGCCTCCATGGGCGTAATTCGCTGGTTGGGGTCCACCTGTAGCATGTTCTTGATGAGATCCATAAACAGGTCCAGACCAGTTGCATGTTCTTGCTGAACTAATAGCATCCCTACAACATCATCAAAACAGCTGAAGTCCTCCTCTTTTTCACTGATCCCGTCCTCTTCTGCTGTCTTAATTGTCCACCTTGGATGATCATTTGTTCTTCTATTGAAGAACTGTTCAGTTTGCTGGCCCTTGTCCAGTACATGGTCTGGTGGCTGTCCCAGAATTTTGACTATCGAATTTATTATACTGTTACACCTGTTGTATGGAAACAGTACTGTTCCAACAGCCAGTTCGAAAGCAGTAACCCCCAAAGACCACATGTCCAAAGCCTCATTCATTTCAGACTCCAGGAGTACCTCTGCAGAGCTGTACACCTGGGTGAAAATGCAGGTCTCAAAGTCAATATTACCAGACATCTGGGCCCCACCAAAGTCCACTAACTTTACTTGCAGTGGTTTTTCATGGTGGTCCACAATCATGACATTTTCTGGTTTAATGTCCATATGTATAATCCCGATGGTTTTTAAATGGTGAAGAGCCATAACAAGTTGTTCTGTAATGTGTCTGACCTCTGGTAGAGGGAGACACGTTTTACATGGACTCATCTCAGAAATGTAGGTGTCTAGGTCCACGTCCAGGAACTCAAAGCTTAGACAGATGTCTTCCATGTTGAAGAAAAAGCTGTTAAATCTGACCACGTGACTGGTGTTGGGATCCAGGCGCCGCAGCTGCTTCAGGATTTGGATTTCATGCTTTGCAATTTCAATGACATCAGTGCAGCTCTTCATTACCTTCACGGCCTCCATGGTTCCTGTTTCAAAGTTGCTACATTTTAAAACGTGACCAAAACTTCCTTCCCCTAGAAACTCGACCACACGGCGTTGCTTTCCTAGTAAATTACAGCCGTCTTTTCTGGACTGGTGGACATCAACTTTGTTTGTGAACACTCCCATGTTTTTGCTGCTGAGATTTGCTTTTTTCTCTTTCTGCTGGATAAGTTTGGATACACAAACTTGATTTTTGTTTGTAGCATATGCAGACATGAAGGCTTTGTCAGCCTTTGATCAGCAGTGTCTTTGATGTAGCATATGTGGATGAGTTTGACGATGCAACAAGCTATATATATTGTTCATTATGAACAAAACTGGAGTTGTCAGGGGGTTTTTTATTTTGGAGGCATTTTCTTTATTTTTTGTTTTACGCCATACAATTTTCTTAATCTTGAGCCTATGTTCTTTGCAAAACATGAGAAAGAGTGCTATAACAGTCCCATGACCAGCTTTGAATAATAAAGTACTAGCAGAGCTAGTTTAAAATGTCACCATTTTCTTTCACTTTGACTTCGGAACATCCAAAACAAGAGATGCACTGACAATGAGCTCTCCTTAGTGAGACTGACTGCCTTTTTTTTATTACTAGCTCTTTTTTTTTTAGCAATCACACGTTTTCTTTTCCCCTACAGTTTTCTGTTGTTTAATGTTACATTTGGTGGTACTAACCCTGCTGTAGCCTGCCCTCTAACGAATAGCCCACATCTACTTTATCTTTCTTCTTTTTTAAGTAATTAAATGTGTATATTGTGTAAAACACTATTTTGTTTTTAGTGTATTAGATCTTAAATCTGTAACAGTTCTTTGTTTTGCGATATTTTTCCAGGTTCTTTTAAATTCACACGTTGACACATTTCGCATGCAACCACACAAGCACTCATTCATTAATTTTATTACTCACTGACACACACCTCGACTCAGATATTGTACAAAGGCTTTATGAATGAAACACTATTTTATATATAATAATTATATATTTTAAAAAAGAGGATAAAGTTTATAAAAACTAAATTTGGCTGTGGAGAAGAATGTTTGCTGTTTTCACATGAAAGGTTCAGACATTTCACCAATAAATAAAGCTAACTACTGAGCAAAATAAGAGCCATTTTCCCTAAAACATTTGAATCGTGTAGAATTTTAATGCCAATCAATACAAACATTTTGTATTCAATCAATCAATCTTTATTTATAAAGCGTCTGTTACAATCAAAATAGTTTCTAGGCTCTTTACAGAATCCCAGGGCCTGACCCCCAACAAGCAAGAGTGGCAAGGAAAAACTCCCCTTTAACAGGAAGAAACCTTGTGCAGGACCAGGCTATGTAGGGGGACCCTCCTGCTGATGGCCGGCTGGGTAGAGAGAGAGGAGAGGGGGGAGGACAGGTAGAGGTCCCAGCATGACCCAGTGGGGAGACAGAGGCCTGTCAGGTGATCATGTTTCGTGACCCCGGCAGCCTGGACCTATAGTAGCATAACGAAGATGTTAACCAACCTAATCCCTAACATCTAAGCTAATTCTAACGTAAAACAGAAACATACACAAAAAAAGCAGAAACAATTCTCTTCAGGAGGAAGCTATTTAAGGCCTCTTTATATGTAACAGTCACCATTGAACACTGGGAATACCAGGTGCTGTAAGCTTTTTGCACTCCTCCACTGGACCAGCAGAGGTCGCTAGTGCCACTTGGTGCTGCTTTTGATACAGTTGATCACAGCATCCTGTTACATAGACTGGAACATGTGATTGGGATTAAAGGGACAGCACTAGACTGGTTTAGATCATATTTATCTGATAGATACCAGTTTGCTCATGTCCATGGTGTTCCCTCCTCATACAGTAGGGTTAGCCATGGAGTTCCTTAAGGTTCTGTACTTGGACCAATCCTCTTCACCTTGTACATGCTTCCCTTAGGGAACATTATTCTGCAGCATGGGATACATTTTCATCGTTATGCTGATGACACTCAGCTCTATTTATCCATGAAACCAGAGGAGACAGAGAAGTTAGTGAAGCTCCAGACCTGTCTTAAAGACATAAAGTCGTGGATGTCTTCAAATTTCCTCCTCCTTAACTCAGGAAAAACTAAGGTCATGGTGTTTGGTCCTGAACCTCTCAGGGATAGATTAGATCATATGATCACTCTAGATGGTATCTCATTAACATCTAGTCTCTCTGTGAGGAATCTAGGAGGAACTTTTGATCAAAATCTCTCCTTCAACTCACACATTAAATTAGTCTCTAGAAGTGCCTTTTTTCACCTGAGGAAAATCACAAAGATCAGGAAGCTACTGACGCAGCATGATGCTGAAAAGTTAGTCCATGCATTTGTTACTTCCAGGCTGGACTACTGTAACTCTTTATTATCATTGTGTCCAAACAACTCTTTAAGAAGCCTCCAGTTGATCCAAAATGCTGCAGCCAGAGTTCTGACAGGTATTGACAAAAGAGATCACATAACTCCTGTAATGGCGTCGCTTCATTGGCTGCCCGTTAAATTTAGAATAATTTTTAAAACCCTTCTTTTGACCTACAAGGTCCTCAGAGGCCAAGCTCCATCCTACCTGGAGGAGCTAGTGACACCTTAGAGAGAAGAAATGGACCACTTCTTGTCAAAGTGACAGGTTGACCTTTCCCTGAACCCGCCCACATCTGTTCCCCCCCCCCCCCCCCCCACCTCCCTTTCCCACCTGTCCCGCCATTCTTCCTCCCGCCTTTTTTTAAAAAGGGCAGCAGTTACAAAACAGTTACAAAACAGTTTTGCCATAGTCCTGGCATAGCCATCTGTGGGCAACATGAGTAGTTCTACATCCGTGATTGGTGAGACGGCTGTGACCGTTATAAGAGAATTGTGTGGAAAAGTAGTTGAAAAATCCACGGTGTTTGTACAGCGTTCTCAGGCGTCACCTTCTGAGCCTTTGCAGCAAGAATGGTCTTTGGAGCCTTATAGTCAAACAGGGAGTTTTGGGTATGTGTTCCGTTACAAGACGGGGGAGTTGATTCTCTATCAGCGGGAAGAATCTTCCAGTGAGGGGCCTATGTTGTCGGCTACGATGTCTTCCAATGACTGGGGTGTGTTGAAACTGATCAAACCGAGAATGGTGTGTGTGACTGAAGAAGGCTGTGAAGAAAGAAACAACACAGAACAGAAACCTTCCACAGAACAAACATTTTGTGAAACATTTGTGAAAACTAGAGAAGAGAAAACTATTGGAGAAAGTTAGACTGTTAGAACCCTAACACTGTGGTTCAGAAGAAAAGAGAAAAGAGTTGGTGGCCTCAAGTAAGAAATTTAGGGGCCTACGTTGTCTTCCGGTGTCCGAGGTGTGTAACTGAAGAAGCTTAAATCCCCTGGAGACCTGGAGGCCCTCCTGGAGAAAAACATTCTTAACATGAGTTATATCGCCTGAACCTGTTGTTTGGTAGAGTTCCCGTGTAGGGACTTATCCCCATGGGGGCTACATCACCACCAGTTGGTCCACCGGGGCAGTCGTCAATATCAGACTTTTCGGCGCCAATCAACTTTTTTTTTTTTTCCTTCTCGCCAAGCATTGTAAAGCGAATATATACATGATCATCTCACAGTCATTAGCTCAGTCCTCCAGAACTTCATCGGAAGCTTCACCGTCTGCGAGCGCGTGTAACAAACAAAGATGGCTGCAAAGATGACTACCGGTAAGCCTCAAATTCTTCCCAAACTTTTTCTCTGTAGTTTTCTAAATAGTTTTAGAAAACTATTAATGAATGAACTATTAATGATTAACTACTATTTACGAATAACTGTGTTTTAGAAGTTACAGTAGAGGTTCACCATATGCCAATTTATCCTGGTAAGCAATCCGTGATCTTTTTAACCTGAAAGTTGTTCTATTTTTATTCTAGATTTTTAAGTGTAACTTTCTGTATCTTTAAAGTCAGCGCCGATGAGTTTGAAGGAATAACCCTCACGCAAACAGACATTGGTATTTTACATACAGTTTTTTTTTGTTTTGTTTTGTTTTGTTTTTTATGAACAGCTCAGTTGTTCATAGATTGCTGAAATATAACTTTTTATGATACATTTTTCAGATCTGTTAGCCAGGGCTGAAAGATTGGTATCCGAAGACAACCAAGAAACTGAAAAAGCAGTAAAAGCATTGCTGTGTTCTGAAACCCCACCCCCCGTGCAGGGGACAAATTGCTGTGTATCTGAAATTGGTGAAATTGAGGGGTCAGAGAGCAGACCCTCGGCACTTCAACATGGGACTGACTCAAGTAAGCAGATGAACAAACTCTCCAGAAGACGTGTGAGACAGCCAGGAGGACCGAAGTCGACTGTACAAGGTAATATATTTATCTGTGATTAGAAGTATATACAAAATATGTGCCGTTTTGATGATTTGTATTTTAACGATTTTCCCCTCTGTCTAAACAGAACCATCAAAACAGAACCTTCAAACGTGCGCCTCTCTGAGCACTGTGACTCCCACGGCAGCTCCACTCTCCCGTGAACCTTCTGCCCCTGCGAGGAGACGTAGAATACGGCAAGCGTGTACCACTCTGACCCCTGTACTTACAGCGGCACCAGATCCTTTCGAACCTGCGAGGCCGATAAGGAGACGTAGGAACCAGAGACACAAGTCTAACATTGTTAGGAGATTGTTTGATGGTATATTTTATACTATATCTTCTTGACTAATAATAATAATAATATATAAAAAAAAAAAAAAAACTCATCTCTCATCTAATTACAGATTCAGGGTTGAGATTAAACGAGAGCGTTCCTGAACCGTCCTTCAACAGGGTCGAGGGGGATACGGGGGGCAACGATCATCCCCAACAACAGCACAAGCACCACGAGAGCGTTCGTCAACCGTCCTTCAACAGGGTGGACGGGGATACAGCCGGATACAATCATCCCCAACAACAGCACGAGCACCACGAGAGCGTTCCTGATCCGCTCTTTGACAGGGCTGAGGATACAGGCTGCTACATTCATTCCCAACACCCCCAAGACAAGGTAGTGCTGGAGATTTTCAATAATGTCATACGGTATATTGTTTCCTCCAATTGTAACCAAAGGTGTACTAAAACAGTGTTGAAAAAGCTGTAATTTTTTTTTTTTTTTCCTTTTTCTGTCTTTTGTTTAAGATATGGATGAGGATTTCAATGTTGAATATTTTAATCAAGTACCGATTGTTTTACAAATAGCTGTTGATCAATTAAGTGATGAGGATTTCAATGTTGAATATTTTAATCAAGTACCGAATGCTTTACAAATAGCTGTTGATCAATTAAGTGAAATTCCAATCTCCATTCCAATAAATTTACATTTTACAGAGCAAAATGAAAACGTCCTAGAACTTGACACCTTACAACTCATAAATGATGCCCTCGAAAACCTTAATGCAGTTAATGCAGTAGAGTTTGAAAATCATTCTCCTTCATCAGCTCTCCACACGCAAAGTGATCATGTCTTACACGCGGTAACAATCAGATCAGAGACGGATTCAGCCGAGACACAATCGGCTCTTCCTAACCCCCCTCCTGAACAGGATGAGAGGCCAGGAGAAGGGGGGTCAGAGAGCAGCCCTTCAGCCCATCTTTCTCCTCAGCAAGGGGGAGGAGGGCTAGGAGAAAATCCATCCGATCTCTCTCCTGAGCGGGGTGAGAGGTTTTTTAATGATTTTATCACATGGAGAACAAGACGCTCCTTTAACATTCCCACTCGGGGAAATGTGCCTGACATTGCAACATTCTATCGAGATGTAACAGGGGTTATCAGCGAATTGGTGGATGTTGCCAGACGACATAGTAGTCGCAATGATTTAATACAGTTGGAGGTGGTGGGTGAAAACGTACACAATCATGTTACAGTTGCTGTGGATGAACAAGGTGAAAATATTCTACCGGCTTTTAATGGAATGCTAGATCGGATTGTGCAGTCAAACGGTATCATTTCATCGGATGAGAATATAGAATTCATCCTTCACGTGGTGCAGAACCCAGGAGGAGGTGCCAAACGTAAGATGGAGAAAACTCTAGACTGTGAAATCATTGACAAAAAAAGACGTCACTTATTTATCGTAGACAACAGAGACAACCAGCTTTGCTTCGCCATCAGTCTAGCTCACGTTATCTACCCGAAACTTACTGAAAGAGAATGCCTTGATATTGCGAGGAAGTTGCAGCATCAGGCTGGTTTAAATGATGAGACCCCCGTCACTTTCAGTGACATTGGTAAATTTGAAAATATTCTGGGGCGTAAAATTGTTGTGTTTTACAGAACATGCCACAGTAAACCCCTCTCACATTATGAGACACAATTCTCTGATCGTTCCAATCAGTTGTTTCTCTTTTTACTACAAAATCACTATTATGGGATAAAAAATCTCAAAGCCTTCCTGGGGTCGTCAGTCTGTAATTATTGTTACAAGACTTTTAAGCACCCCTATACCCACTTTTGTAAAGGTTACTGCGCAGTGTGCAACGATCCTGCCTGCCCCACAGAAGGGTTCAACACAGTGGTTTGCTCTGACTGTAACAGAACGTGTCGCTCACCCTCTTGTTTCACCAGACACAAATTGGTCGGTTCAAGCAGAAAGTCCAGCCTCTGCGACCAAATCAAAAAATGCGCACGATGCGAACTATACTACAGTGTCAATTTGTCGTTAGACGATGCAAAGCACCGCTGTGCGGTGAAAAAATGTAAAATCTGTGGTGAAAAACTGCAGAGCGACTCTAAAGTCGATCATAGTTGTTACATTCCTACCCTCCAACCAGACATCTCACATCCTGATTTGGTTTTTTATGATTTTGAAACATTTGTGGGTCAAAATGGAGAGCATGTTCCTTTTTTAGTGCATACAAAAACATCCAAAGGTGAAGAGAAGGCGTTTTATGGTCTTGACTGTGCTAAAATGTTTATTTTGCATTTCAGGAAGCCACGATACAAACAGAACATCTTTATAGCCCATAATGCCAAGGGGTTTGACAGTTATCTGGTGTTAAAAGGTATGTTGGAACTGGATGTGACGCCACAACAGATTGTGATGAACGGGAGTAAAATCCTCAGTTTTGAGGAATCCCATTATGGTCTCAAATTCATAGATTCCCTGTCATTTCTCCCCATGCGTCTCAGCGCTATGCCCAAAGCCTTAGGATTCACTGACAAGACCAAGGGGTATTTCCCACACAAATTTAGCTCAGAAATTCACCTCAATTACGTGGGGCCCTATCCCGTTCCGTCCGACTACGACGTAGATCGCATGACGGTGCGCGAACGGGAAGAATTTGACCCGTGGTACAACGAGGTCAGCCGCGGTACCTTTGACTTCAAAAAGGAGGCCTCGCTGTACTGCAAAAATGATGTTGACATTCTCACCCAGGGCAGTCTTAAATTTAGAGATCAGTTCCTAGGTGAGACGGGGGTAGACCCTTTTGGTTCTATCGCCATAGCCGGAGCCTGTATGAAGGTGTTTCGCACCAATTATCTGACTCCTAACACTCTGGCTATCCCCTGCCCGCACAACTATTTGAATCAGAGCAAAAGATTCTCTAGCGCATCGGTTCAATGGTTAGAATGGTTGATGCACAAAGAAAAAATCTTTATACAGCATGCTCTAAACATGGGTGAAAAACAGATTGGTGCATTTTTCGTAGACGGATATGCTGAGATTGACGGTGTAAAACATGTCTGGGAATTTCATGGATGTTTTTACCACGGCTGTCCCAGTTGCTTTGATCCCACAGTACAGTGCGATA
Organism: Takifugu rubripes; assembly: GCF_901000725.2. Taxonomy (NCBI): domain Eukaryota; kingdom Metazoa; phylum Chordata; class Actinopteri; order Tetraodontiformes; family Tetraodontidae; genus Takifugu; species Takifugu rubripes. Next base: position 1,534,166 of record NC_042287.1, on the reverse strand, counting down.
TGAGAGGCGTCACCTTTGGTGAACTGCACTACAAAAGTGAGAAGAGGGTGAGTGAGCTACAGACCACACATGGGGTTCGTGTTGTAGTCATGAGAGAACACACGTGGAACCAGATGAAAACAACATGCACGGAGGTTAAAGAATTTCTCCGTTGCTTTAACGCTCCTGAGCCTCTCAACCCCCGAAAAGCACTTTTCGGAGGTAGAACGAGCGCTTTAAAACTGCGACACACGGCAGCGCCCGATGAAACCATCCACTATGTTGATGTCACCTCACTGTACCCGTTTGTCAACAGTACTTGCTCTTACCCCTTTGGTCACCCCGTGATCATCTACAAAGATTTCGAGGACCCACGCAGCTACTACGGCTTCATCAGAGCCACTGTGTATCCTCCTCGAGGTCTTTTATTCCCCGTGTTACCGCACAAAAGTGAGGGAGGTAAATTACTCTTTACACTGTGTCGCACCTGTGCCGAAACTAACAATGAGGGTGGCCCCTGCGAACACGACGATGAGGGCAGAGCTCTGACGGGGGTCTGGGTCACCGTTGAATTCATCAAAGCTCTGGATGTGGGGTACAGGGTGGGTAAAATTACAGAAGTCTGGCACTTTGACAAGAGCAGCGACACTGTGTTTACCGACTACATACACACCTTTTTGAAAGGAAAGCAGGAAGCCTCGGGTTACCCCGCTGAGGCGACGGACCGAGAGAGCAGGGAAAAATACATCAGGGACTATCAGGAGCATCAGGGCATTCTTTTAGATGCTGGCAAAATCGAGACCAATCCTGTGAAAAGACAGGTTGCTAAATTGTGTCTCAACAGTTTGTGGGGAAAGTTTGCACAGAGAGATAATTTGTTTAAAACCACCATTGTCTCAGATCCTAAAGAATTCTTTAGTTACATGTTTTCAGGTAAATACAAAGTCGAATACTTTTCCGTTCTCCACAGCAACAGAGCTCTCATCAGGTGGAAATACACCGACAGGTACGTTCAACCCCCAGGTAAACAGAGTAATGTTTTTATTGCAGCATTCACCACAGCACACGCACGACTGAAGCTGTACAGTTATCTGGAAAAACTACAAGACAGAGTGTTTTACATCGACACAGATAGTTTAATCTATCTGGTCAAAGAGGGTGAGAAACCTCTAGAGCTGGGTAACTATTTAGGTGACCTGACGGATGAACTGGATGGTGACAGCATTCAAGAGTTTGCAGCGGCGGGTCCCAAGAGTTACGCGTACCAAACACGAAATAAAAAGAAAGTCGTCATGCGTGTGAAAGGTATCACTCAGACCCGGGAATGTTGTGAGCGTGTGAGCTTTGACAGTGTCAGAGAGCTGGTGGAGGGTTACCTGAGTAATAAACAAGAGGGAAACACGATCGAGATCCGTCAACACAGCATCAGACGTGATAAAAAGGGTTTCGCATTGAGAAATGTGTCATTTGATAAAAAATTTAGGGTGGTGTATGACAAAAGACGACTCTTTGCTGACGGAACAACTCTGCCTTTCGGGTATTAGAAATGCAGGAAATTGAATTTGATCCTAGGTTTATCTTTCCTTTTTCTTGTTTAATCGTGGGTCCGAGCGGGTGTGGAAAGACCTATTTTGTAAAAAATGTATTGGAAAACTGTGACCGTGTAATAAATGTTGTACCTGACAATATCGTGTGGATTTATACCTCTTTTCAACCTATGTACGCTGAACTGCAAAAGATGATTAAAAACATTAAATTTGTCAAAGGTCTGCCTGATACTTTTGAAGATGAAACACTGTTTCCTCCTGATCAAAAGCATTTGATTATTTTGGACGATGTTATTTTTCAAGCCTCTGACCATCCTGAAGTGGTAAAGATTTTTACACAGTATCGCCACCACAGAAACATGAGTGTTATGATGTTGACTCAAAACGTGTTTCACCAGGGTAAACACAGTCGCACCATCAGTTTGAACAGCAATTATTTGGTCATGTTTAAAAACCCACGGGATAAACTACAAATGAATATATTGGCTCATCAGATTTTTCCATCACAAAAGACATTTTTCTTGGAGAGTTTTGAAGACGCCACAAAAGACCCTCACGGGTATTTAATAGTGGATCTCACCCCCGTCTGCCCAGATCCGTACAGACTGAGGACGGGTGTGCTTCCTCACCAGCAAGCGGCCGTTTACATCCCCAGAGCGTCGAGGTAGATCATCATGTCAGCGCGTATAAAAAGAAACGCACCCCTGCTGAAGGCCCTGTACCGTGCCACACCCAAGAAACGTAGAGACATTCTTATTCACAGCTCCCCGGATTTTATCCAGACACTGTGTGAGATTTCTTTAAATCTTCTAAAGGAAACCTCCCCCTGACTCCTTCTCAATTTAAAAAACTGAAGAGACAGAAAAAAATTATCAAACTGTTGGCTGATAAAAGAACCAGTTTAAAGAGGAAGCAACAGGTTCTAAAGAAGCAGACGGGCGGATTTCTTTTACCTCTCCTCTCAGCGGTGGTACCTTTGATCGGGAACCTCGTCGGAGGATTGATACGAAAATGACTTTGAAAAAGGCCCAAAAAATGTTTCTCGTCACCCCTCATCAACTCAACCGCCTGACGCGGCCCTCCCAGTCCATCAGAGATGTCGCGGAGGACGATTTGGATGCTAGGATGAGAGCCATCTTAAACGAGCAGGGGCTGAGCTCTCATGAAAAAATTAAAAAATATAACGCGTTACTGCAAAGATATCTGACCTTTGTGAAGCAGGATCAGACAGAGAATCTGACAGAGAATCTGACAAAGACGGAGGCAGAGGCAGATTCTGGGACGGACGTACGGACGTCCGATAGCATCATCGACGACGTGTTGCAGAGCCTCCCACCGCGAGATCGCAAGAATGCCGAATACGTCTTAAAGAAATTATCCGACCGTCACGATGTTTGGAATACAAAAGGGGAATTTGTGTACCGGGGCAACGTTGTAAAAGGGTCTCACATGATCGATCTATTCAAACGACTCTTGTTTCCTTTTAAAAAGAAAAAATCAGAGGGTTCTGAACCTCCCGGATGGACACATTTTTTAAATACTCTCTCAGAATTAAACATCCCTTTGTCTTCTATAAGTAACCCAAAAGCGCGTAATCAATACCGACTCCTCAAGATGGATGCGATCGGATCTCAAGACTCTGAAACACCTGCGGATCTACCGTCAAAAACTAGAAGACGAACAAATGACCCCCCGCGTTGGATTAACATTTCATCGTGAATAAATGTAATACACAAAGTTTTGTCTTTTACCAATAAAGCGTTTATTAAACATTTTTTCGAGCGTACAGTCATTCATTCAAAAACATTGCAAAAAACAACACCCCTGCTTGGAGGGACCATTGATTTTATTTCTAATACAGCGCTGATATTTCCTCACATAGTCGTACACCATGAAGTCATTCTTTATTACATCATCATTGTACAAAGACAGTACTTGATCAAAAGATAGCCCGCACGCGTGGTGACAGAGGTAATAGATGCAATGTTGTCCGCAGACCGTCGACATGTGGTGCTGCAACTGAACGTCGTGGTACTCAATGTTTTTAGAACGTTTTTCCAGAAACTGTAAGATGCTCGGGGGGTAGTGATCAAAGTCCGGCGGAAATCCATAAGAATCAAAAAAGGTGGCTATGCCACCATTTTCCAGCGTCAAAGCTAACCAGTGCTCCCCCGGCATGTGAGCCGGATGTGTGTTGACGATAAAGTAGGCCGGGGTTCTAAAAGAGGGATTCAGCATGGGCAGTTGATCGGACGCCCACACCCCGCAAAACACATCTCCCAGCAGGCTATGCAGAAGGTTCTCTAGTTGAACGTTGTCCATCTTTTAATAATAGTCCACCAGCACCTGCCTCTTGGCGTTGATCTCCAGAATAGAATCGTAACATGCGTAGACGATAAGGGTCGCAGTGTGCTGCAGGGGTGTTCTAAATCTCAACTCCAGCCTGAGGTTTCCGTTTGAGACGGTAGACAGTGCGTCGTTGTCATCGCTCGGATTGAGATTAAACACAAACAGAGAGTAGCCGTCATTAAAGTCATCACGGCTGATACTCAGGGGTAAATCTTTGAGATGTCTCCCGGTAGCCAGGAACATGTTGTAGAATTCTCTGACGGACACCCCGTTGTTAAAATCGGGTTGGAAAGCTTTAGCCGGAACTTGCCGGCCGTCCTGACAGAGAGCCAGGTATTCGATGTCATAGTGTCTGAAATTAAAAGGCGACAGGTCTCGTCTTCCTGTGAAAGCCTCGTGGTGTACCATACCCAGAACCACGTACTTTGGTATGCTACCCAGAAACAGATTCTCCTGGTTGCAAACCCTAGAGTTTGCCGGAATAGAGTAAGTTTTCACATTAACGCGTGAAAGGGGGTAGAGAGCGTTGCCCTTCATTAAGGCGGCGGCGTGACCTAACCTGACTGCAGGGGACACGGCTACTTTTTTAACAAATAGGGAAGCCCCACTACTTTTAGGCTAAAAGTAGAGTCACGCGCCCCCATGAGGCAGGAAAGCATCGTTGGCTCGCATCAGTTTAATTCTCAAATCGACAGAGTTGAGCAATAGTCTCTCGCAGAAAAAGATGTCCCCGTGGAGAGGACCGAGCAGGTGTACTTCTCTGGAACGGGCTGTGGACGCGGCTCTCCTCGTTAACCCTTTATTTGGACCGTTCACGAGCACGATAGAGTCCACTGACCCGGCGGTATCTTTGTAAAAAAGACCCCCGGTAAACTGACTGGAGAGCGTGTCCGGTGAAAAGTTGAGCAGGGTCTCAATCATGCAGCGATAGGGGTGGGTAGCGCTCGACTGAGAGATGAGTCGATCCCCCAGGGTCACGTCGCATTGACTGAAAATTGTATTTAGAGGATAATTGATAAGACCCACCGCTGCGTCATTAGCTAGGTTCGATCCGTTAGCGTTGGTGATTTTTACACGGAGATGCAACAGAGTGTCGTTCAGATCCAGATACCGGTCCCCGTCTCCGGGGATGAAAAACTCAATGGGTCCCCCGTCGGTGATGGCTGACAGGGGAGAAATTTCCGTGTAGGTTTTTTCATCGATAGACAGCTGCGTCATAGGTGCTGAAAATAAATCCAATTCGGCCAGAGTACACTCTGGAGATTTCTGATGTACTAGAGCCATTTTCTTTTTTCTCAAAGAAAAGATATTCTTAAAAAATATCAGAGCTCCGGACGGACTTCTTCTTCACACGACGGCCTTTTGCAACTGATTTCTTCCTTTTACCGAACGGCTGTTTATTAAAGCTCGAGGGGATGCGTTCTCCGGGGGGTCGTCTTCTCTTCCTACGCGACAACACCATAATGCCCCCGGATCCTTCTTGCTTCATCTCTTGATCATCTTCTTGATCACCGGCGAACCGTTCCATCACGTGTTTGACGGCGTTGGAGGCGATGTTACTCGCAGCGGCTTTAAGATGAGGTTTAGCTATTTCGAAACCTTTCTTGGCCAAAGGGCTGACGAAACGAAATAATTTAGAAAACAAAGATCCTATCCCCCGACCGTACATGACCGGTGCACCGTAAAACCCCGGCAAATTCCCCCCTACTTGACTCTCATAATATTGTACAAATCGGTGAGGATCTTCTCTCAAACCTACCCGAGCCATTTTCTTTTCTCTATTTTTCTCTTAGCCTTGAACACTTTGTGTGTGGATAGCTGATCAGCCTCCTGAAAATGAATGATGAGGACGCGGGCGATTGGAATATATATAACCCTGGGGTTCAAGTTCTAGGTCTAAAGTGGAGAGTCGCGATAGTCTTGCCGTATGAAAATTTTACCGGTTTGTTTTGATCCGTTTTTATCTCCACCTGAATGTTTTCAATGTGGTTTTTGGAGACCGGTAAATAGTAAGCAGGATTGAAATACTGTGTGACGATTTCACCGAACGTTCCTTTTACATCAATCGTTCTCAAAAGTGGCGCATAAACGTCGCCGACCATCTGCGGTGCAACTACGTCGCTGTAACAATACATGTGATAAAACCCAGCTCGTAAATCGCAGGGATAGTACGCATACCTTTGGTCAAACGTAAACCATTCCCCTGATTTCATACCCATCAAATATGCCAGGGGTCCTTCGAAGAGTACGTGGGTTTACCTCCCGATTGGAAATCAAATCTTTTCAGAAGACTGTCATAGACGAGGTAAATATCAGACTTTATTCTTCTAAATTGTCCGTCCATCTCGAATCTAAAGGCTGAGAAGCCGTTGAAATATGATTGTTTCATCTCTTGACGATGCACCTTGCTCTCCGTGGCCGGTTCTTGAGGGTTTTCCCTCCAGTAAAAGTAGGCATCCTCCTGAGAAAGGTGATAAAAGGTGTGCGGGTATGAAATCTGCGTTAAAGCTACTTCCCAGCTTCCCTCTAAATCGATATGTTGAGGCAAATCCACGCGGTAACTGGAACTCGTGTTTTCTTTAAAAACATCGACGCTGGCGTTGGAGGGTAGGGTAATAAAAAAACCCTCGTCCTTCGGACCGTACATGATGAAATGATATCCGTTGCGATCGCGAGTTGATTTTTATACGTTCTTTAAATCTGCGGCTTTGATCCAGCTGTTGAATTTCTCCGGCCAGTTTTTCCAACTTACAAAGACTTGCTTTTCACCCCTGACGACGCGATGCTTCAGAATCTTTTCTACGTGGAAAAGTCTGTCTTCCCCCATCGTTACCTTTTGTAGCTCTGGCTCATAAAATGACCCTTGGATGGGTTCTCCATCGTAATCTTTTAACTTGTACACTGGAGGGTCGCGAGGGATGCGTTCAGATACCGTAAACACCTCGTTCGTAAAACTCTGTTCATATTTTTTATCAAACACTCCTCTCAGTTTTGAAATTCTAACTAGGTCCCCCTTCTTGAAATTGACTCAAAAATGGATTCAAACGCTTTTACCACCTCAGCCGCTGATTTTCTCTTCAGAGCCCTGACGTAAGCTTTTTTGGAAAATATGTCTATGACCGTTAATAAATAATTATATCCGTCATTATGCTCCGACAGGGCTTGCATATCGCACAGGTCCGCTTGAAATTGGTTTAAAGGGCGGGGGGCGAAAACCCTGTTTCTTGGAAAATGTATCCTGGCCGGTTTGTGTAGAGTGTAAGCGTCCTGTCCCTGTAGAAATGTTTTAACATTTTCTCGAGGAACCGTCTTTCCCATTTCTTCTTGCACCCCCTTATGGAGCCGCTCTACACCACCGAGGCTACCGGGATGCGCGGGATCATAGTACACTTTTTCCATGAAGCGTGTCTCAGACATGTTGAAAACAGAATGAGAAGGGATGCTCGTTTGAGAGGTATTTATTTTTTATTAGCTGTTAAGAAATCTTTAGCATACACATTTTGTGAGTAACATGAGTAAATACATTTTGTGAGTAACATGAGCAAATACATTTGTAACATTTGTAATGTGAAAGTACAGATAGTCAAAAACTAGTCTAAGACCAATGCGTTATCATCAATAGAGTTTGAGTTAAGACTTTATGATCTAGACTGAGGCAGATATCATCGTGAAATTTCCAAGTTCTTCCAAGATGCTTACAGAATGGTTGTTTTGCACAAGTCTGCTGGTCACATCAATGAGCAAAGCATAAAAGGCTATCATATGACATGGTTTTACAACATCGTTGGACAGTTCTTTAAAAATTACTTTAAAACAATCCGACAATCCAGATTTGCTCATAAGCATCGTGTCATTTACCATCTCTTCCCAAAGTGCGGGTCCTGCACACGTTCTGGTTTTTTCCAGCAAGATGTTTTTGTTTGAAGCCGTTTTGTTCTCAATAGCCTGGTACAAGATGTTTATTATCTGACCCTTGATCAATTGGATCTTGACACCTTCTACATCGTTTACAACTTTTCCCCAGAAGCTCCCCATTTTATATCTGAAATGGTGTTTTCAGATATAAGTGTTTTCAGTCCAGTACTGTGTCACCGTGTCCAGATGTTCCTGTTTAATCTCGCTGTCGTTGTCGGCGATACTCTCGTACATTTGTTGGATGGGAGTGTAGATTAATTCGCTGGATTTCAGCTCGAGCAAAAGGCTCTCTGCGGCGATCTGACTTTCACGTAGTCAGCGTGACACCGCACGCTTCAGGAAATTTTGAATAGCAGGAATGAACTTGGGTGTGTAGAGTCTTTTCATCAACATGTAAAAGTTGTTGCGGTAGAAAACCCGGTTCGATCACATCCAAACACTGGTGTTGGCGCTGGCTGGGGTGGTCGATCCGACATCCGTTGCAAACCTCACCCTTGTACAGGTCCAGGACGACGCTAAGTAGATGAAGAACGCCTTTTTTTACCAGACCAAAGAATTCAGATGCCCAGCCGTCAAGCTGGTCAGCACCGTTACATACAGCCCCGGGGAGATCCGATGCGTCGTCGGGCAAAGGCGGATCAGGGGTTGTTGAGTGTGAAAGACTCTCCACACCGCTCACAGAGATTGGGAGAACCTGGACATGAAGAAGCCGGAGACGGCGCAGGATCTCTGCCTTGGAGAAGAGACTCGGACAGCTCTGGAAGTGATGCCGAGTCTCTGACGGGTGGTGTCAGTGAGGGTGAGTGAGGACTGGACACCCCAGGATCCGATGCCGAGCGCCGGAGGGGTGGGGTTGGTGGAGGGCTTAGCCAAGGAGTGAGAGACTCGTTAGAATCCGTGGGATCCGAGCGTTGGATGAGTGAGTCAAAGTCCAGCCTGCGAGGCCGAAGCCGACGTTGACGGCATTCCGCTTGTGTCTCATCCTCATCCCACAGATAGGAATTGCTCGGATTGTCAGATCCGCTCTTGACGCTTCTGTTGGTAGACATGCTCTCCTTAGTGTTTCACTCCGGTAGTGGGTAACGTATGGTTCAGACGAACGTCTTTTATACATTTGAGATATGGGTGTGGGGTTACACGAGGGAGGACTCTTTTTTTCGTCACCACAGTGTTGTTCCAAAGACGACAATGGTGAAAAATTTTTGTGATTTTATCATCCATTTCATGCATCTTTTCGATCCATGCTGCAAGAGGTAGAGTCAACACGTTGCTGAAAACCCCACAGTCTGAGTTAAAAAGATCCAAGACAAAATACTGTCTCGGTTTCCCTGACATCTCTTCCATCTGCATCTTGTAGCTAGCACGATAGAACCATCTTCCCGTACCCGAGGTTTTCGTCAACCAAATGCTCACAAATGTTTGTTCTGTGGAAGGTTTCTGTTCTGTGTTGTTTCTTTCTTCACAGCCTTCTTCAGTCACACACACCATTCCCGGTTTGATCAGTTTCAACACACCCCAGTCATTGGAAGACATCGTAGCCGACAACATAGGCCCCTCAGTGGAAGATTCTTCACGCTGATAGAGAATCAACTCCCCCGTCTTGTAACGGAACACATACCCAAAACTCCCTGTTTGACTATAAGGCTCCAAAGACCATTCTTGCTGCAAAGGCTCAGAAGGTGACGCCTGAGAACGCTGTACAAACACCGTGGATTTTTCAACTACTTTTCCACACAATTCTCTTATAACGGTCACAGCCGTCTCACCAATCACGGATGTAGAACTACTCATGTTGCCCACAGATGGATATGCCAGGACTATGGCAAAACTGATTTGTAACTGTTTTGCAACTCCCGCCATTCCTTATTAAAAACAGGTGGGCAAGGGAGAATGGCGGGAGGCGGGAGGCGGGAGGGAGAAAGGGAGGTGGGGGGGGGGGGGGGGGGGGGGGGGGGGGAACAGATGTGGGCGGGTTCAGGGAAAGGTCAACCTGTCACTTTGACAAGAAGTGGTCCATTTCTTCTCTCACCTTACCAGCCCAATAGACCGCTCCGCTCTCAGAATGCTGGTCTACTTGTGGTCCCCAGAGTCTTTAGGAGTAGAATGGGGGGCCGAGCATTTAGCTACCAGGCCCCCCTGCTATGGAACCAACTCCCCTCTCCAGGTACGGGAGGCTGACTCCTCTTTGAAAAAGCTTGTGTTGTGTTAATTCTGTAGTTCCAGTTACTATCATAGACAGACAAAATTATCATACTTAGGGGGGTCGTCTAATCGTTAGGTCACATCTTAGCTGTGCTGCTATAGGCCAAGGCTGCCGGGGTCCAGAAACATGATCACCTGACAGGCCTCTGTCACCCCACTGGGTCATGGTTCCTCTCCTCTCCTCTCCTCTCCTCTCCTCTCCTCTCCTCTCCTCTCCTCTCCTCTCCTCTCCTCCCTCTCCTCTCCTCTCCTCTCCTCTCCTCTCCTCTCCTCTCCTCTCCTCCTCCTCATCAAGCAGACTAGTTATGATGATTCCTGTGTAGTTTTTCTGCTCCCCCCCCCCTCCCCTCTCTATTTATTTACAGGTATTGCCGCCTTCGGAGCTGCATGATGACCTTCGGCCTCGCTGACCCATTGTATAGTGTATTTTTGTGTGTGTTTCTGTGCTCTGTGCCTCTCCTCTCCTCTCCTCTCCTCTCCTCTCCTCTCCTCTCCTCTCCTCTCCTCTCCTCTCCTCTCCTCTTCCTCTCCTCTCCCCCTCCCTCTCCTTCTCCTTCCCCTCCCCCTCCTCTCCTCTTCCCCCTCCTCCTTCTCCTCTCCTCTCCTTCTCCCTCTCCTCTCCTCTCCTCTCCCCCTCCCTCTCCAGACAAAGTAAATCCAGACAAAGTGTATAACTGTCCACTCCAGTCTGCATTGATGTCAAGTGTGGAGGGAAAACCTCACAGAGGGCCCACTTATTACACCAGTCAACATCATACACCCTCAATTGAAGAAATATACTGTCAAACAATGTGCAGATACCAATCACACACAACAACTATGGCTAATGCTATTTTTTACAGGTGTGAAGTAGGGACATTTTTCAAAATCCTGAATGAATCGAAAGTGAGACACATGATTTCTCTTCTTATTCTTCTCTTCTTTTGTGTAGTACTACACATACTGTGCCACCGCTGCTGGACTGCCTTCCCTCACCTGCCTCAGCCAGTCTTCGATTCCTCTCTGATCCACTGACATTTCACTGACAGGGGTGGACTTCCTTGACTCAACCGCCTTCAGTGCTTTGAAAACAGCCATAGACTAGACATCAAAGTTCACTCCACCTTCTGTGAGTGCAGAATCATCACAGACTACAGGAAGCATAGAAATCTTCAGGACCTGCTGGTCCAGGCCACGGTGAAGCCTGTACTGACTCCAAGACCTAGAGGCTGCGGTGATTTCTAGCTGTAGAGTCAGGTAAAAAAAATGTTTTCAATGGGGAGAGTCAGGGGAGTCCCAAAACAAGAAATGGCCTTTATTTAATCACCCGTGGTGTCTGTGGTGTGCAGTACGCGGGAGAGACCAAAAACACTCTCACCCGACACTGGTGGAAATTATACCAGTGTTGGGAGACCCACACTCCTCTAGTCCACCTTTTTTTATTACCTGACATGGGTGGCCATCCCTTCAGGTGGCTGTCGGTTCCACTGAACTCAGGTATGCGTTTGTGGGTTTGTATATAGATGTTTTGACTTCTGTGGTGCCTTATTAACATTGTATTATTAGTCTTGTATTTTTATTAGGTTGCAGTAACCTCCACCAGTCAGCAGTCTTCCCTGCTACTGTAGTTAGCTAAACCCCTGAGGGTTCGTACGATGGCTGCACTTGACAACCTTTTCATCGGAAGCAAATTACATGAATTATTTTTATTATTTTTATTTTACCTTGCATCATGTCTGTATTAACCTTAAACCTGTGCATGGCTGGTCTCCAGGAACCCCTCAAAGAAAGTAAAAGTTGAGCCTTTAGGTGCAAATGCTAATCTGGCGTTGTGGGCATTACGTAGCTTTCTGACACCTGCCTCATAGTTCAACGGCTTGTAGTTCGTGGGTCATAATTCACACATATACACCCGTGGCCAACTGATCAACCTGCAGCGGTGGACCGAGCAATGAAGGAAGTCGTGCTATTGCTGCTTTGTTTGGCTTTCCCGTCTCGCACGCACACGCACACACACACACTTCCATTTAGCCATTTTTCTAAACATCGTGTCAGTGAACATTGGACAAGGACAGCAGGGAGAGATGCATCACCAGAAACGTGTGAGGGACGCCCTGAGTTCTTACTTAGGAACGAGGCAAAATGTTTTTGTTGTGCTTGACAACCTCCAATTAGGTTGTTCAGTCTCAACTTTTCCTCAAGAAATGAGCCGTTTCAGGTTGCAACAGTCAACTTTATTTTCAGCCACAGATGGTGAAAGTGAAGCACATTAATCAAAAGTGGAAAAATGGCCAGTTTAACATACACACTGTATAAATGTTAAAAAACAACAGCTCAGTAGTTACAAGTTTTTACTTTTATACATTTAAGATGGAAAAAGTTAATGAAAGATAGCATATGGCAGCTAACTCTACAATTACAAAAGAAAAAAAAAAGAAAAAAAAAAAGGAAATGGGACGTCATCCCGTCACCTAGCGTTGCTCACTGATCAACCCCCCTCCCCCCACCAGTGCAGTGTTGATCAGGAGGAGGCGGGACTTCCTGCATCACTGCTCTCGCTCGCCTGACGTTGCATCACCATCTCCCTGGCAACGCAGCTGATGTTCGTCGCCGCAGCCGAGACACCCGCCCTGAAGGCCAAACGGTGTAAATTAACCTGATTTATGGGATGGATCCAGAATAAAAAGGGTCCTTGTACTCACTTCTCCTCAGTCAGCGGGCTCATCCCGGGTTGCTTCCCGAAGAAGAAGCTGGACCACCAGTGACCTGAATCCTGCTTTGGCAGCCCTGCGGAGACACCATCCGTTTGGTTATTTTTAAACATCACATTTTTAAGTAGTGTTCAAAGACTCAACTGGACTTCTCAGCTCCTCTCCAGAGCTACATGTCCTCTGCTGGTTTACTGAATGTTGTTTGTTGGTAGTTGGCATTATTAGAAGGTGGCTTCCCTCCCTCCTGACCCCATACCTGGGCACAGACCTGCTGCCCTCTGACCCGCTCAGCTCCAACTTTGATTGGGTGTAATTACCGTATTTTCTGGACTAAAAGTCGCACCAACCAAAAAATGCATAATAAAGAAGAAAAATAGATACAGTGGGACCTCTACTTATGAAATTAATTTGGTTCCGGAAGTTGTTTGGTACCTGAAAATTACGTAAGTAGAGACACGTTTTCCATGTAAATGCCCTAATCCGCTCCAAGCCCCCCAAAAATTCAGACATAATTCTTTTTTATAAATCACAAAAACGCATCAAAACATGTAACCAAATACATGTTACAATTAGATTACCGCACAATAAATGTAGGAATTCAGTGCAAGGCTTCTCAAGGAACAAAATGAACTTTATTACAGGAAAGCTAAGAGGAAATGAGGGGGCATTGCGATGTTTGTGAACGATAGATGGTGTAACCCAGGGCACATCAGGGTGAAGGAGCAGTACTGCAGCAAAGACATTGAACTGATAGCGGTTTAGCATTCAGCCATATTACCTCCCAAGGGAATTCTCGCACGTTATCGCGATAACCGTGTACATCCCTCCATCGGCCGATGCTGCTGCTGCCTGCGAGACTGTACACACCGTAGTTTCCAAGCTTCAGACATCGCACCCCCAGTCCCTCCTCTTCATCTCTGGTGACTTTAATCATGCTTCTCTGTCCTCCACTCTCCCAACCTTCACCCAATATGTGAAATGCCACACGAGAGACAATAGAACTTTGGATTTAATGTAAGGATGCAAGGATGCATACACCTCCTCCCCCCTCCCCCCACTGGGCCGTTCTGATCACAACCTGGTTCATCTGTCCCCTGCATACATACCTATGGTGACCACCCACTAAGAGGTATGTAAGGAGCTGGTCTGAGGAGACCAGCATGGCTCTGAGGGACTGCTTCAACACTACAGACTGGGATGTGTTGACATCGACGGCCTGACAACCTGCATCACTGACTACATCAACTTCTGTGTGGAAAATACCGTGCCTACCAGGAAGGTTTGGTGTTTCCCCAACATCAAACCCTGGGTGACCCCTGATCTAAAAGCCCTGCTGAATGAGAAGAGGGTTTTTAAATCTGGGGACAAGGAGCAGCTGAGGAGAGTCCAGAAGGAGCTGAGAAGGGGGATAAGGAGAGGCAAGGACAGCTACAGGAGGAAGCTGGAGGAGCACCTCAAGGTGAGCAACGCCAGGGAAGTCTGGAGAGGCCTAAAAACCATCTCAGGCCACACAAAGGACAGCGGGAGGGGCCCTGAATCTGGGGACCTGGACTGGGCAAACAAGTTGAATTCCTTTTTCAACAGATTCGACTGTGCTGCCCCTGCCTCTCCCACTCATCAAAGCCCAGACCTGACTGTGCTGTCACATCACCATCCCCCCTCTCCCCCCGTAACACCTCCGGCACCGGCAGCTCTCTCACACCACCCACCTCCCTCCACCCCCTGCCAGATCGACCCTCACACTCCAACTCCCGTCCTTAACCACCAGGAGTCACACCTCGCCTCTCCATAACAGCTGATCAGGTGAGGAAGGAGCTGACGAGGAAAGCTACTGGCCCTGATGGCATCAACTCCAGACTACTTAAGAACTGTGCAGATCAGCTCTGTGGGGTACTCCTGCACATCTTCAAACCTGAGCCTCAGTCTGGAGAGAGTTCCACTACTGTGGAAAACATCATGTGTGGTTCCCGGTTCCTAAGACTTGCGCATCCAGGGAGCCCAACCACTTCAGGCCAGTGGCTTTAACCTCTCACCGGATGAAGACCATGGAGAGGATCGTTCTCACCCACCTCCGACAGCTGGTGGAGGCAAGATGGACCCTCTACAGTTTGCATATCGACCGGGCAGTGGTGTGGATGACGCTGTCATCTACCTGCTGCACCGGTCACTCTCACACCTAGAGAGCACCAGGAGCACTGAGAGAGTCATGTTCTTTGACTTCTCCAGTGCCTTCAACACAATCCAGCCATCATTGCTGAGAGGGAAGATGGAGGGAGCCGGAATAGACTGTCACCTGGCTGCCTGGACCACCGACTACCTCACCAACAGACTGCAGTACGTGAGGCTCCGTGACTGTGAGTCCGACGTGGTAGTCTGCAGCACGGGGGCACCACAGGGTACAGTTCTCTCTCCCTTCCTCTTCACTCTCTACACATCGGACTTCAGCCACAACTCGGACAGCTGCCACCTCCAGAAATTTCCAGCCAATGGGATGACAGGAAGATGCTAGGCAATCGCCAGTTGCAGAGCAGCTACAAGCATGTCCTACGTTCGCTAAAACTCCGCAAGCTGCGAGTAGCAGCGGTAGCGTATTTTTGCCTTTCGTATCCTGAAATTTATTCCCCATATAAGTCGCGCCGGAGTACAAGTCGCACCCCTTGACAAACTATGAAAAAAAGTGGACTTTTACGGTAATCTATATGTAGGGGAGTTTTTCCTTGCCACTGTTGCTTGTCTGGGGGTTAGGCCCTGGGGTTCTGGAAAGCGCCTTGAAACAATTTTGACTGTATAAGACGCTATATAATAAAGATTGATTTGATTTGATGTACGTAGAATTTATGTGTTCCCTCTTTTGCTGTCTCCTCCTCTACCCAGTCTGCCATCAGCAGGTGCCCTCCCCCACCCCAAAATGAGCCATCTTCATCCTTCTGTGAAATTAAGAAACACGAAGGGTCACCACAGCTTGTAAGAGCTCTCCTGATGAGGTGCCACTTGTGCCTGAGGATGATGAGAGTCAAAAAAAGATACTGGATGCTCGTGAGTTTTGGCGAGATTGCAAAATTCCGTCCTTTTCTGGCTGGTTCAGGGACCGGTCAGAGAGGTTTCCAACCCAACTGTTTTGACCCGGTGTGGGTGCGCTGTGGGTTCTTGTTTCTCCAGTTGTGTTGTTGTTGTGTTACTGTATTCGGTTTGACGGCTCTGTTGAATTCTGGTTGCATGGAGATTATTTTTAAAGGCTTTATGTTGGTGTTTTTATCAGTCAGTGTTTAGGGTGCAGGTTGAATTCCCCCTATGCTTGTATGACTTAACAGAAGGGATGATTTTTACCTGGGTGGTGTGGGATCACCTCGCCGCTGTACTCCGAACTGCCACATGAGCTGCTGCTGGATGTAGAGCCAATGCGCCCTGTGTTAACAGACAACAGAACACTGGCTTAGCAACACGGGTTCAAGGGTCAACCCTAACCCAGCTCAGTGTGGAGGGGACGCGTCTGAGAAGCAGAGGCAGCGCTGGTCAATCCACAAAAAACTCGGGAGGTGTTCTGGTAGCAGTTAGCTTGGACGCTTTGGGGCATAACTACAACTGCCACTGAAGGCATCAACTCTATTGTGGAAATGTAATATTGTGCATTTCCAATGAGGAAAAAGCATCTTGGACCTGGTGCTATTTTTTAAAATGGAGACGCATGTGCAGCGATGGCCGAGTCACTCACTTCGGTAGTAATCGGTGGTCGCCACAAGAGACCCGCCTGCTGGAATCGCTGCCATTCCACTGCTGGTTCTTTAACACTGCAGGACAGAAACCTGCAGAAACAAACAGCAACCACAACCACATTAAATCAGAATAATGGGCAACTTTCCCATTGCAATTTAGGACCCGCTGGAAGATAAACAGTGTTTTTTGAATTGATGCATCTGATGGTTGTTGGACACTTTATGGTATATTTGTTAAAGCTCATTTTTAACTTTAAGTGTTCAAGGTTTCTCACAAAGCCATTTAATGAAAGCTCAGCTGTTCTAACACAATGAACTATAAATGTAAATATGGTAAAAATCCTCCTGCAACAATGACGTCATTCCTGTTTACATGAAGAGCTGCGATCCGACATTTTGAGGTTCTTATTTTATACCACAAATGATAAAAATCACGGTCAAAACCAAACCTCAAAACTGGATGAAAACATGAACTATGTATGCAAGTAGACTTTACTGTGTTCTGTTTAGTTTGACGATACAAAATGGCATATTTAAGTGTACATATGTATATATAGGGTGTATATACGTATATAGGAGGGTTCTGTATACATATATATTAGAATTTATTGTGTTTTGCCGCCCTCAAAATGACATTTGTCAACAAACAATCTAATGTAGATCATTCTCACACCCACTAAAAATAAAAATAAATAAAAAACTACAGAGAATGCAGCGCTGCGGGTAACAAAAGCGCAGATGAACCGTAGCTTCGCCGTAGCTTGGAGAGCATCGTGATTAAAGCTCCGCTAACCTTCGAACGGCCCAGACGTGCGGATGTTCAGGCCACCAGATTCAAGCGAGTCGGCGAGGCTGCAGGGAGGGAACGCTAGGCAACGGGGCCCATTTGAACGGAAGATTTGGTTAATGTGACCGTTTGAGGTCTCGAAGATGTCCACAACACTGTCTCTCTGTCGCTCCGAACTGGCGCTTACCCCTTTTATCACCTCGGTGACGTCAGAGGCGGGCGGGGTGTATATCACATGACTTCCTGCAGGGCCTCAGTTCTGCCTGGTGGGGTCAGGATTGCTATGCAAATGAGTGAATTATGTATTATTGTTAGCATTTACTGATTAGCCGCTCCACCTCCAAAAGATGACAAAAACCAGTACAGACCAGTGAAGGATGACTTTTAAGGGTTTGTATTCCTAATAATACCGAACAAAAGACAAAGAGCCTCCACCCCAATAAAGGAGCAAGTGGTGACCAATAGCATTTCTCAGTTTCTTCTGTGCTTTCTGGCTGATCTTTTGGTCACTTTTGAGTGCTGGCGGCGTTTTCACTCTGTAGCGTGGGACAGAGTCTCTGACCCACACAAGTGGTTCAGGTAGTGCAGCTCATCCATCAAGGTTTGCTTTATCTGTCAGCATTGCGTCCAGAGGCTGGAGGCACTACCAGGAGACCGGCCAGTCCATCAGGAGATGTGGAGGAGGGCCGTAGGAGGGCAACAACATGGGCTGAATCCAGTTGAGCCCATCTGGGGGCATCATGTCTGACTCCATCCACCAACGCCATGTTGCACCACAGACTGTCCAGGAGTTGGCGGATGCTTTAGTCCAGGTCTGGGAGGAGATCCCTCAGGAGGGAGGTCATGCAGGTGCGTGGAGTACACACACACACACACTACTGAGCCTCATTTTGACTTGTTGAAAGGATGTTACATCAAAGTTGGATCAGCCTGTAGCATTTTTCCACTAGAATTTTGAGTGTGACTCCAAATCCAGACCTCCAGGGGTTATAGATTGGATTTCCATTTATAATTTATGTCTGATTTTGTTGTCAGCACATTCAACTATATAAAGATAAAGCATTTAATCTATCTAGGACGTGTTTAGTGTTCCCTTTATTTTGAGCAGTTGTATATATAAATCTACTTGTTTTATTGCACATTTCTGTACCTGATTATACGGTTGCTTCATGTTAACGTTGCTGTTAACACCTCCATCATTCTAGTCTCTCAGTGCTGATGTTGCTGTGGGCCTGGAATTCTTGTGTCAGGTGGGGGGCACCGAGACGCTCCAGTTGTGCACGTTGCCGTCAGTGACGACTAAAGGGCACATCAAGAACACAGCTGGAGAAATTATTTAGAAATAAGCTTATGAAAAGTAGCTTTTTCTAAATAAAGGTCTCCTAAGTTCCCGCGTAGTTCTTCTATTCGCCTGGACGTCCTGGTGGTTCCAGAAAGGTGATTCAATGAACAATGATCACTTCCTTCACGTGTGTTTAAAGAAATGCTTTATTATAACAAAACCAGAGTTTAGAAATGGTTGCTCTGCCAAATCAAATCCCTTTAGTGCCTAAAATCATCCCAAATCAATCCAAAGTTCTGCTCATGTGCTTGCACTCTTCATTCACCAAGACCCACAGGACATTGTCATCATCCTCCAGCAGCAGCAGCAGCAGCATCAAACAGTGTTTTATCAGAGAAAAATGTAACATTTGAAAGAATATTACAACATTAAGAGCCTGAAAAGAACCTTGCTGAACAGATTTTTGTAAATATTGGCAACTTTTATCTGTACAAATGATCCATTTTCTCCCAAGTTTACCCAGACGACAAAAGGAAACCATAAAAAGGTAAATATGAAAAAAAAAGCGTCCTGCGTTAGATGAGCAGCAGGGAAAAGATCAGCATTGTCAGCCTCTTTTGTTAGGACCTCTTAATGATTTCAGCACATCAAACTTGAGTTTGTCCATGCAACACACCTTCAGTGGGACGTTGTTGGGCGTATTCAGTAATGTCAGCTGTAACAGGAGGGTTGGAGGAAGTGAGCGATGGCACTGCGCGCGTGTGTGTGCGTGCGCGTGTGTGTGTGTGAGCAGGAAAAGCTGCGGGCACTGGCAGGAACTGACATGCAGCAGTGAAGCCAGGATTTCCATGGCAACATACTCCCAGATTTGTACATATCCATAAGTTATGTAAAAAGATTATGCAAAGCAGTGTAAAATAGTTCTATAGAAAATGTTTCTTTTTGTTTGTTTTTTTACACGTCTTGATGGTGCAGAACCCATTGAAGGTGAACCCCTGCACTCATGAGCAGTACTTCCTGCTTTCTGTGAAGCTCCGCTTCCTTGGTAACGCACGCTTGCTGCTCCCCAACGTGGCTGAGCGGCAGCAGCAGGTGGCACTATGCAATTGTGTTTTATAGAAAAGCTTCTCTTTAGCTGAAGATAAAGATGATGACAGGGCAGGAACCAGGTGGGGACATGGGACGCGAGCGAGCCAGAAGCCACACCCTCCAGATAACGGTGTAGCGTATGTGTGTGTGTGTGAGAGAGAGGGAGAGTGAATGTGTGTATGTGTGTGAGCACTCGGGTCATGTCGTCAGTCTCAGGTTGCAGGAAGAAGGAAGCGCTTCAAAAAGGCGGGTTTTCCTGAGTGGGGGTAGGCTCGGTGGGGGAGTTGGTGGCATCGCCGTTCTCCCGGGACCGACCACCTTATGCTGGGAAACACACACGGTTAGTGATCACGGCTGTCCCGTGCTGGCAGAAGCAAATACACACATCACGCTTGCAAGCGGTGACGCCGCATCAAAGCAACAGATGAGGCCCACCTCTTCCTGTGACTGCTCAACAACGATGCATGACTCTATGCTAACCACGTGCTAATGCTAATGGCCCGTTTAATGGTGTAAACAGATAAATGAGGACGTTCTTGCGTGACAACGCTGTCAACTGCGCTGCTATAAAGTCCCACTGTTTCCTTCCAGTCTGAACGGGTCAACTTTAACATTTTCATTTAAGTTACCAACATCCCTCAGCTGACCATAATAACCAGCCTGACACACAGCAGACAAATGAACCCACCTTCAGGTTCTCCATCTTATCTTCGAAGGTCTTGAAGGCTGCAGAGCTCCTGTAGAACACAACCACCATGTCAAACACACACACACCCTGAGTTCATATAAGGTTCCTCAAAGTAAACGATTCAAAAAATATCACATTCAAGATTTACACACTAAACTCTAAAAATCAACAAATGAAGCTGACTTTTTGTTTACCAACACAGTATTTCAGTAATGCAGGAGAAGAATGAAATAGTGAGAGAACAGAAAGCAGGAGTCACTTTACCTCATGGCAGGCATACTTATTGAGTGTCTGATGGAATAGCTGCTACTTTGTTAGCATTAAAGAGAAGAGACAAGTATTAAAAAGCAAGCCCCCCCCCACACACACACACACACCATGTTCTCACAGCACGGTAACATTTATATCTACGGTCCCTGCACGAAAAAAGCGGGCATTTCGTCCCAAAATTAGCGATTAGCTTCTTATCAACTTCGCAAGGGAATAGTTCTAAGGTGGCTCAGCACTGGCTCCGCCTCCTGAGCAGCTCCAACTCGCCACCTAGTTACGCCACCGGTGTCCTCAAGCCTGACCGATGAACGACCCATAGAACATTTGTGACCCTCTCTCACCACTGACTGGAAATATTAGACAACAGTATGGGGAGGGGGCAGGCAACAGGCAACAGCCACGCCCCTCTCAGCAGGAGGTCAGACCCGCTACTCCTGCCAACATGGACACGCCATAATGGCCAATGTGTTAATTACTTGATTCAATTATAATAATTATTGTCAGGCAATAGTGAAATGGACAGCATCGTGGGATCCATGCGGGAAACATGACACTCTATTCCACTAGCCCTGGTTTGGCCCGGTTTGGCCCAGCGCTGGTGAAGGGAAATGGTTGCCCGTGTTGTAAACGCTAACTCAGGGCGTCGCTAGCATGCCGCTGCATTTGGGTCAAAGCTAACGCGAGCAGACTGAAGCGCCACACATGCATCATCAACGTGTACTATTTTAGCTCCACCACTAATATGTAATTTATGTGTATTGTGTCTTTCTGAAGCTGAGGCCACTGAGCGGAGGTGTCACGCGAGTCGGCTTGACATGGAAAAAGTGGTGAGTGGAGAAGGGCCGCGGGGGTCTTACCTAAAGGAATTAGAGAAAGGAAGTGCTCTGCACAGCAAAGCCAGGCAGCATTAAATGGAGAGAAGACAGTCAGCAACAACAGCCAGCCAGCAGAAAAAGCATCAAATATTATATATTAAATGTGTCCCTGATCAGTTTCTTTAAACTTGCTCATTGGTGATGGGCCTAAAGAGTGTTTGGGGCCGCCGCGGCTCTGCCGTCGCTCACCTCATGTCCCCCAGCTTCCTCGTCACCACGTCGCTCACGGTAGAGATGGCGGCGCTGGTCTTCTGTCCCGCCTGGGAAAAGGTCTCCTGAGTCTTCTTATATCTGCAACAGAGCAACAGCAGAGAGAAAAAAAAGGTTAATATTTTAATGACTGGTATGTGAATAATAAGACAAGAGAAGGGGGGAGGAACATCAGCCAGTAGATGGTGACACCACCCCATAATAACCATGATGATGAGACACTTTCCTGTGACACAACCGTGGGAATAAAAGCCAACAGAGGCAGCCGGCACGTAGAGCGCCCCCTGCTGGGCAGCCTGCGCAATCAATGAGCTGACTATGACTTCAATAAGCAGCCAATTCTTCCACACACACAGGCACACACACCAACAGCCACCATGGGCACAGGAAAAGGAAAACTGCCCAAAGGTAAAAGTCAAAGTGCCATAAATGAAAACACATTTTAGAAAAAAGGAGAGAAAATAAAGATGAACTCACACATCTGAGCAGGCAATTTCATCCAAAGTGGCTGATGCAGACAAATATCTGAAGATGACAACAGCAGGAAAAATCACTGTTCACGTCTGTCGGGCTGTTGCCGAGGGTGACTCGGCAACGGCGACGCGAAAAAAGAGGCGAAGCGCCTGTTTCAACACATCATTTCACATCTGATTCAGGCCCCCTGGAAAAGAGCCACTTTAATAACAGCAGCGTGTTTACCTGGAGCCCGTTTAAATGAACAGCTTTGTTATTTTCAGTAGTCCGTCACCATCATTACGGGATCCAATGACACCAAACACAAACCTTAGGAAACCTTAGCAACAGCCATGAAGAAGAGGCTCCTTCTCACGCAAAAGGGGGGGGGGGGGGCACTTGTCTGTCCCAGCTGCGATTACTAATAATAATTCAGCTAATGCAACTTAGACAGAACAAACATCTAAAAAAACAACCCCACCTGCCCAAACAGAACGGAGAGAACCAGCGTTCCAGCTAAACTAGATCAAAGATGAGCGTGTGGTCACCTAAAACAACAGAACCTTCTCAAGGTTGCCCCGGGAACCCTCTCAAAGCAAAGCTCCCTGTCCATCCTCACTCCACGCCACCGCTGGAGGATGGGCCGTGGCCCCGGTGCCGCTTCCCAGTTTCAATGTGGTGGGTTTTTCTTCAGCGATTTGCTGATTCCTTGTTCGGCTCCTTCTTTTGGGTCTACGTCTCCTCCTCACGTCCTGCGTGTCTTGTGGAGGAACTGACCTGACTGAGTGGATATTCTGTATAGCGGGACCACCAACTGGGACGAGGGGGGCGCACGCCCCCTCTCACAACCCTGCAGCACCACCCCTCGGGGTGGCTCAGAGCACGGACGCTGAAGCTGCACGCAAATCAGTCAGCAGGTAAGAACAGCAAAAACTCGGGTAAGGTTCGAGAAAGGGACGGAACCAGAACCTTCATGGATGTCTTGGCCAACGTGATTTCCGTGGCGAGAGAACGCCCACTGCTGCCCAGCTGTGTGTGAGTTTGGTGAACGGGCAACGTTGTGCAGCACTTACACATTGGAGGTCTGCACCTCCTGCCAGCCCTTGCTGAGGTTCTGCTTTAGTTCGTTGAGCGGGCTCAAGCCCAGTTTCCTCTTGAGCTCTGAGGCGTGTCTCTCTTTTGCAGACAAGACCTGGCGTAAGGTGTTGATCTCCTCCTCCACCTGAAACAGCGACACAAGCATGACGAGCGTGCTCACCGCTGCTGGGTCCACAGAGGAGCTTCGGCACGTGTTCCCAGGTGACCCTGGACCCAGAGCAGGGTCTCACATGCTGCCCCACTGAAATTAATGCAGCAGAAACCCTTTGATGGTGGCACAAAGACCCGCGTTAAGCTGGGATTCGTGTAAGCCCGCTACTCTACTGTGTGTGAGGTGTGTGTGTGTGTGTCTATCTCTCTCCCTCCCTTGGATGTCATATCTATATTCTGTGATATTAATATCTTGAATTTTGGGGCCCAGTAGAGCCCCAGTCATGGCTCAAAGTGCGACCAGTTCATGTGCTGGTCACCTGCTGGTCACGTGCTCCTTGGTCATGTGGGGTCATTTTCCACCCAAAAGAACCCGGTGTTCACTCAGACCCACGTCATTTAGTCAACACAAGACTTGGTCATGTGACTGCAACCTGCTGGGGGTAGGGCTAAGAACTACCCCACACGTGACCCAGCATCACCGCTTCTTGGTTCTGGCCCCCCGTTTAGCCCAGCTGGGCAAGAGTGGAGTCCCTCCATCCAACCGTGCACGGTAACATTCAACATTCAGACCGGCCCTCAAACCTTTGACAGTTCGCAGCGCAGCTCCTCGGCTTCTTCCTCCATCAGGGCAGGTGCGAGGGGGTCGGCAGCGTTCCCCACAGCCCCCCCAACAGGAACATCAGAAAGGCTCTCAGAATGAGTGGTTCAGGTAGTGCAGCTCATCCATCAAGGTTTGCTTTATCTGTCAGCATTGCGTCCAGAGGCTGGAGGCACTACCAGGAGACCGGCCAGTCCATCAGGAGATGTGGAGGAGGCCGTAGGAGGGCAACAACATGGGCTGAATCCAGTTGAGCCCATCTGGGGCATCATGTCTGACTCCATCCACCAACGCCATGTTGCACCACAGACTGTCCAGGAGTTGGCGGATGCTTTAGTCCAGGTCTGGGAGGAGATCCCTCAGGAGGGAGGTCATGCAGGTGCGTGGAGTACACACACACACACTACTGAGCCTCATTTTGACTTGTTGAAAGGATGTTACATCAAAGTTGGATCAGCCTGTAGCATTTTTCCACTAGAATTTTGAGTGTGACTCCAAATCCAGACCTCCAGGGGTTAATAGATTGGATTTCCATTTATAATTTATGTCTGATTTTGTTGTCAGCACATTCAACTATATAAAGAATAAAGCATTTAATCTATCTAGGACGTGTTTAGTGTTCCCTTTATTTTGAGCAGTTGTATATATAAATCTACTTGTTTTATTGCACATTTCTGTACCTGATTATACGGTTGCTTCATGTTAAC
The DNA here is from genome assembly GCF_901000725.2 of Takifugu rubripes. Classification (NCBI taxonomy): domain Eukaryota; kingdom Metazoa; phylum Chordata; class Actinopteri; order Tetraodontiformes; family Tetraodontidae; genus Takifugu; species Takifugu rubripes. The sequence goes on along the minus strand of NC_042287.1, from coordinate 1,509,561 downwards.
GTTGCTGTTAACACCTCCATCATTCTAGTCTCTCAGTGCTGATGTTGCTGTGGGCCTGGAATTCTTGTGTCAGGTGGGGGCACCGAGACGCTCCAGTTGTGCACGTTGCCGTCAGTGACGACTAAAGGGCACATCAAGAACACAGCTGGAGAAAATTATTTAGAAATAAGCTTATGAAAAAGTAGCTTTTTCTAAATAAAGGTCTCCTAAGTTCCCGCGTAGTTCTTCTATTCGCCTGGACGTCCTGGTGGTTCCAGAAAGGTGATTCAATGAACAATGATCACTTCCTTCACGTGTGTTTAAAGAAATGCTTTATTATAACAAAACCAGAGTTTAGAAATGGTTGCTCTGCCAAATCAAATCCCTTTAGTGCCTAAAATCATCCCAAATCAATCCAAAGTTCTGCTCATGTGCTGCACTCTTCATTCACCAAGACCCACAGGACATTGTCATCATCCTCCAGCAGCAGCAGCAGCAGCATCAAACAGTGTTTTATCAGAGAAAAATGTAACATTTGAAAGAATATTACAACATTAAGAGCCTGAAAACCTTGCTGAACAGATTTTTGTAAATATTGGCAACTTTTATCTGTACAAATGATCCATTTTCTCCCAAGTTTACCCAGACGACAAAAGGAAACCAATAAAAAGGTAATAATGAAAAAAAAAGCGTCCTGCGTTTAGATGAGCAGCAGGGAAAAAGATCAGCATTGTCAGCCTCTTTTGTTAGGACCTTTAATGATTTCAGCACATCAAACTTGAGTTTTGTCCATGCAACACACCTTCAGTGGGACGTTGTTGGGCGTATTCAGTAATGTCAGCTGTAACAGGAGGGTTGGAGGAAGTGAGCGATGGCACTGCGCGCGTGTGTGTGCGTGCGCGTGTGTGTGTGTGAGCAGGAAAAGCTGCGGGCACTGGCAGGAACTGACATGCAGCAGTGAAGCCAGGATTTCCATGGCAACATACTCCCAGATTTGTACATATCCATAAGTTATGTAAAAAGATTATGCAAAGCAGTGTAAAATAGTTCTATAGAAAATGTTTCTTTTTGTTTGTTTTTTTACACGTCTTGATGGTGCAGAACCCATTGAAGGTGAACCCCTGCACTCATGAGCAGTACTTCCTGCTTTCTGTGAAGCTCCGCTTCCTTGGTAACGCACGCTTGCTGCTCCCCAACGTGGCTGAGCGGCAGCAGCAGGTGGCACTATGCAATTGGTTTTATAGAAAAGCTTCTCTTTAGCTAAAGATAAAGATGATGACAGGGCAGGAACCAGGTGGGGACATGGGACGCGAGCGAGCCAGAAGCCACACCCTCCAGATAACGGTGTAGCGTATGTGTGTGTGTGAGAGAGAGAGGGAGAGTGAATGTGTGTATGTGTGTGAGCACTCGGGTCATGTCGTCAGTCTCAGGTTGCAGGAAGAAGGAAGCGCTTCAAAAAGGCGGGTTTTCCTGAGTGGGGGTAGGCTCGGTGGGGGAGTTGGTGGCATCGCCGTTCTCCCGGGGACCGACCACCTTATGCTGGGAAACACACACGGTTAGTGATCACGGCTGTCCCGTGCTGGCAGAAGCAAATACACACATCACGCTTGCAAGCGGTGACGCCGCATCAAAGCAACAGATGAGGCCCACCTCTTCCTGTGACTGCTCAACAACGATGCATGACTCTATGCTAACCACGTGCTAATGCTAATGGCCCGTTTAATGGTGTAAACAGATAAATGAGGACGTTCTTGCGTGACAACGCTGTCAACTGCGCTGCTATAAAGTCCCACTGTTTCCTTCCAGTCTGAACGGGTCAACTTTAACATTTTCATCATTAAGTTACCAACATCCCTCAGCTGACCATAATAACCAGCCTGACACACAGCAGACAAATGAACCCACCTTCAGGTTCTCCATCTTATCTTCGAAGGTCTTGAAGGCTGCAGAGCTCCTGTAGAACACAACCACCATGTCAAACACACACACACACCCTGAGTTCATATAAGGTTCCTCAAAGTAAACGATTCAAAAAATATCACATTCAAGATTTACACACTAAACTCTAAAAATCAACAAATGAAGCTGACTTTTTGTTTACCAACACAGTATTTCAGTAATGCAGGAGAAGAATGAAATAGTGAGAGAACAGAAAGCAGGAGTCACTTTACCTCATGGCAGGCATACTTATTGAGTGTCTGATGGAATAGCTGCTACTTTGTTAGCATTAAAGAGAAGAGACAAGTATTAAAAAGCAAGGCCCCCCCCCCACACACACACACACACCATGTTCTCACAGCACGGTAACATTTATATCTACGGTCCCTGCACGAAAAAAGCGGGCATTTCGTCCCAAAATTAGCGATTAGCTTCTTATCAACTTCGCAAGGGAATAGTTCTAAGGTGGCTCAGCACTGGCTCCGCCTCCTGAGCAGCTCCAACTCGCCACCTAGTTACGCCACCGGTGTCCTCAAGCCTGACCGATGAACGACCCATAGAACATTTGTGACCCTCTCTCACCACTGACTGGAAATATTAGACAACAGTATGGGGAGGGGGCAGGCAACAGGCAACAGCCACGCCCCTCTCAGCAGGAGGTCAGACCCGCTACTCCTGCCAACATGGACACGCCATAATGGCCAATGTGTTAATTACTTGATTCAATTATAATAATTGTCAGGCAATAGTGAAATGGACAGCATCGTGGGATCCATGCGGGAAACATGACACTCTATTCCACTAGCAGCCTGGTTTGGCCCGGTTTGGCCCAGCGCTGGTGAAGGGAAATGGTTGCCCGTGTTGTAAACGCTAACTCAGGGCGTCGCTAGCATGCCGCTGCATTTGGGTCAAAGCTAACGCGAGCAGACTGAAGCGCCACACATATCATCAACGTGTACTATTTTAGCTCCACCACTAATATGTAATTTATGTGTATTGTGTCTTTCTGAAGCTGAGGCCACTGAGCGGAGGTGTCACGCGAGTCGGCTTGACATGGAAAAAGTGGTGAGTGGAGAAGGGCCGCGGGGGTCTTACCTAAAGGAATTAGAGAAAGGAAGTGCTCTGCACAGCAAAGCCAGGCAGCATTAAATGGAGAGAAGACAGTCAGCAACAACAGCCAGCCAGCAGAAAAAGCATCAAATATTATATATTAAATGTGTCCCTGATCAGTTTCTTTAAACTTGCTCATTGGTGATGGGCCTAAAGAGTGTTTGGGGCCGCCGCGGCTCTGCCGTCGCTCACCTCATGTCCCCCAGCTTCCTCGTCACCACGTCGCTCACGGTAGAGATGGCGGCGCTGGTCTTCTGTCCCGCCTGGGAAAAGGTCTCCTGAGTCTTCTTATATCTGCAACAGAGCAGCAGAGAGAAAAAAGGTTAATATTTTAATGACTGGTATGTGAATAATAAGACAAGAGAAGGGGGGAGGAACATCAGCCAGTAGATGGTGACACCACCCCATAATAACCATGATGATGAGACACTTTCCTGTGACACAACCGTGGGAATAAAAGCCAACAGAGGCAGCCGGCACGTAGAGCGCCCCCTGCTGGGCAGCCTGCGCAATCAATGAGCTGACTATGACTTCAATAAGCAGCCAATTCTTCAGGCACACACACAGGCACACACACCAACAGCCACCATGGGCACAGGAAAAGGAAAACTGCCCAAAGGTAAAAGTCAAAGTGCCATAAATGAAAACACATTTTAGAAAAAAGGAGAGAAAATAAAGATGAACTCACACATCTGAGCAGGCAATTTCATCCAAAGTGGCTGATGCAGACAAATATCTGAAGATGACAACAGCAGGAAAAATCACTGTTCACGTCTGTCGGGCTGTTGCCGAGGGTGACTCGGCAACGGCGACGCGAAAAAAGAGGCGAAGCGCCTGTTTCAACACATCATTTCACATCTGATTCAGGCCCCCTGGAAAAGAGCCACTTTAATAACAGCAGCGTGTTTACCTGGAGCCCGTTTAAATGAACAGCTTTGTTATTTTCAGTAGTCCGTCACCATCATTACGGGATCCAATGACACCAAACACAAACCTTAGGAAACCTTAGCAACAGCCATGAAGAAGAGGCTCCTTCTCACGCAAAAGGGGGGGGGGGCACTTGTCTGTCCCAGCTGCGATTACTAATAATAATTCAGCTAATGCAACTTAGACAGAACAAACATCTAAAAAAACAACCCACCTGCCCAAACAGAACGGAGAGAACCAGCGTTCCAGCTAAACTAGATCAAAGATGAGCGTGTGGTCACCTAAAACAAACACCTTCTCAAGGTTGCCCCGGGAACCCTCTCAAAGCAAAGCTCCCTGTCCATCCTCACTCCACGCCACCGCTGGAGGATGGGCCGTGGCCCCGGTGCCGCTTCCCAGTTTCAATGTGGTGGGTTTTTCTTCAGCGATTTGCTGATTCCTTGTTCGGCTCCTTCTTTTGGGTCTACGTCTCCTCCTCACGTCCTGCGTGTCTTGTGGAGGAACTGACCTGACTGAGTGGATATTCTGTATAGCGGGACCACCAACTGGGACGAGGGGGGCGCACGCCCCCTCTCACAACCCTGCAGCACCACCCTCTCGGGGTGGCTCAGAGCACGGACGCTGAAGCTGCACGCAAATCAGTCAGCAGGTAAGAACAGCAAAACTCGGGTAAGGTTCGAGAAAGGGACGGAACCAGAACCTTCATGGATGTCTTGGCCAACGTGATTTCCGTGGCGAGAGAACGCCCACTGCTGCCCAGCTGTGTGTGAGTTTGGTGAACGGGCAACGTTGTGCAGCACTTACACATTGGAGGTCTGCACCTCCTGCCAGCCCTTGCTGAGGTTCTGCTTTAGTTCGTTGAGCGGGCTCAAGCCCAGTTTCCTCTTGAGCTCTGAGGCGTGTCTCTCTTTTGCAGACAAGACCTGGCGTAAGGTGTTGATCTCCTCCTCCACCTGAAACAGCGACACAAGCATGACGAGCGTGCTCACCGCTGCTGGGTCCACAGAGGAGCTTCGGCACGTGTTCCCAGGTGACCCTGGACCCAGAGCAGGGTCTCACATGCTGCCCCACTGAAATTAATGCAGCAGAAACCCTTGATGGTGGCACAAAGACCCGCGTTAAGCTGGGATTCGTGTAAGCCCGCTACTCTACTGTGTGTGAGGTGTGTGTGTGTGTGTTGTCTATCTCTCTCCCTCCCTTGGATGTCATATCTATATTCTGTGATATTAATATCTTGAATTTTGGGGCCCAGTAGAGCCCCAGTCATGGCTCAAAGTGCGACCAGTGTCATGTGCTGGTCACCTGCTGGTCAAGTGCTCCTTGGTCATGTGGGGTCATTTTCCACCCAAAAGAACCCGGTGTTCACTCAGACCCACGTCATTAGTCAACACAAGACTTGGTCATGTGACTGCAACCTGCTGGGGGTAGGGCTAAGAACTACCCCACACGTGACCCAGCATCACCGCTTCTTGGTTCTGGCCCCCCGTTTAGCCCAGCTGGGCAAGAGTGGAGTCCCTCCATCCAACCGTGCACGGTAACATTCAACATTCAGACCGGCCCTCAAACCTTTGACAGTTCGCAGCGCAGCTCCTCGGCTTCTTCCTCCATCAGGGCAGGTGCGAGGGGGTCGGCAGCGTTCCCCACAGCCCCCCCAACAGGAACATCAGAAAGGCTCTCAGAATGATCCACCATGAAGCCTTTGTTAGGAGAGTTCAAGTTAATATCTGGAGGAAGGAGACGAGCTTATGAGTTAGGAAATACATTTTTCCAAGTCCAATCCAGTCTGAACTGGACTGGGACCAGACTACAGAAGCCTTTACGCTGCTCTAAAAGTTCTTCAGGGTCACTAGAGCAGAGGTGTCAAACTCAAATACCCAGTGGGCCAAAATTCAAAACTGGGACAAAGCCACGGGCCAACATTGATATTTATTGAAAAAAATCTTCCTTCAGCTATAACAAGGAACCTTTTGATATGGACCCAAACTAGTTTTGCTCAACAACTGAACATGGAACAAGCAAAGCTTAACACAATACAATATATAATTTAATATTGCACACATGCAAAGTTGAAATTAAAATAAAGAAACACATCACTGGCATTCATTTCTTCTCTTTTAAATTTCAACAGTAATCTTTTGCCATTGTAAGTTAATGTAATGTAAATGTAATGCCTTTTCATCTCTTCTACTTTCTGGCACCTTTGAGTCATTTCCAGGTGCTTGTCTTGGTGTTGTGTTTTATAGTGTCATCTGTTGTTGTTCTCCTTGTAATGAACATTGGCTCCACATACAAGGAAGACAGGTCCGTCTTTTACACATCTAAACAGATATTCTGCCTCCTACCTGTTCAGAAAGGTCCTATTTTCTGCCTTTCCTTTAATCATTTTTCAGAGGGGTAGTGCCAGAATTAGCATTAGCATATAAGGAGTCGCTATGACTACTTCCTCTTTCTTGGTGGTTGGCAAGCCACATACTGTATTGGTGCATTACCACCACCAGCTGATGTGGAGTGTGGATTTTCACACCAAAACACCAGCAGAGCATTCTGGTACTTGTAGTATTAGCACATGCACTTTAAAGGATAATACCAGTGGGCCAGCTCTAATAGTCAATTAGACTTTGCGGGCCAAATATATTACATTGCGGGCCAAATTTGGCCCACGGCCCAGAGTTTGACACCTATGGCACTAGAGGGTTGAGGGTGTCCAGGTGCAAGCTGGAGGTCAGGGTTTGAGATGGCTGCTGCTGTTATCCTGATTATTACTGGTTGGACTGTCGAAGAGACTGGACACAGACAACCTGGACTCTGTCCTGGTCAATTTCCTGCTTTACAAAGGCCTGTGAGCGAAGGAAAAGACTCAAACAATCTGAATCGAGCCAAACTTTTGGTGAACCCTATATCGAGCTGAACGGGTGACATCAGTTGCTGGAGGATCAGTGCGTTGGTGGGCCACACACTTTAACCATAAACTCACCCACACTCTTCTATGGACAGACACTTAATAACAATACTTTTATACACCATCTTTGCTGCTGTTCCTGTTGATCTTTACGTGCGCGTTGGTGCCCAGTTGCGCCCAGACAACCAGTTAAATGGCTTCTATGGGGATCATATGGAAGCAAACATTAATGTTCAGCAACATCTGCAGCTTTCTGATAAGCTGATCCAAGACTGCTGACTCAGCTGTTCTGAGGGCCGATTCTGGAGTCCCAAGTGATTATTCTGATAAGAGGAATAAACTAAACTACACTGACATTACCTGATGTGTTCCACTACCCTTTCCATTGATGATTCACCTCTACCCGCATCTAATAAAGAATCCAAACAGGGGTCCGAATCTTCTAGCAAAAGAGACAACATCCACAATGAATACGCCCCAGAAAGGATTAAAAAGACGAGCTTTAATGAGACAAGGAAGATCATTGTGATGTTTGAGTGATGGCAGTACCGTCTTCCTCATCCCGGTCCCGTCAACATTCTTAGATTATAGCTTTGGGTCAACTTGTCCTCACAACCCCTCAAGTACTCACTTTTATTCGACCGGAAAACCTCAATCTTCACCCGAACGCAAAATTAAGACACTTTAAACTCACCCGAAACGTTAATACAAATACAAATACTTCCGCCCTCCCACTTGCTAGCGAGAAGCTATGCCGCAGCTAACTTGAAGTAACATTTACCTTGACTGGCAGGATCCATGGCGTCGTTCTGCTGCAGTTGGAACCCTTTTAAATAAAACGTATATTTGTCTGATGGACTACAGACTGCTAAAATGCGCGTTTACACCAGGCGGATATGAAGCTCACTGGACCCAGAGGCCGTCGACAGCAGCAGCCCAACCAAAACAACAGCCTAATGACGCCACCCTTTTCTTCTTCGCCTTCTTTAATGGCCGGTGGCAACCAGCGCCTCAGCGCATTACCGCCACCTACTGTCTATTCGAGTAACTACCCCTTGAAGACTACTCAAGACGCCAGGCTGAACTGCAAGCCTTTAATTTTTTAAGAAGGAATGTAAACTCTCTATCTACTAGATTGATTTCTTTTAAAAAATAATAATTGGCCTCAGCTTCTCAGACTAGCTCCCAACAGGCTGTTCTACTACTGCCCGAGAAGCAGAGAGTTCCTATTTCAAGCCCTGGTGCAGACAAAAACATGGAAGGTGTCCTGGTAGTAGGCAGTGGATCCAAAACACCTTCAGAGCACTGCCAAAATACCCTTGAACAAGGTCGGGAAACCATTAAATGCTCACACAGCCCTGGGATGAGTTGGCGACCAATCCTTGGGCGTACCCTATATGTGAACCCTCCCCATGGCCCCAATAGGGAAAAAGTGGTAAATAAGACAAGACGACAATTGGCCTTTTTTTTTTTTAAACACTTCCCAGGCAAATGGGATTGCCATCAGGCGCTACATTCCCCACGTCGTCTGCAAACAGATGATCAATAGGTTGACACAACCAAAAATGAACAGTGTGACATTGTTCAGCAGAAACATGGTCAACTGTAATCACTGAGTGAACTAAATACTCACCGACTGAAGCAGAATTTAAATATTATTTTAATTTCATGCTGTAGCCTTTGGGGTGTGCCCAAAGAGAAAGTATTCCTTTACTACTTTAGCTACATTTTAAAGTTTCCTCTATTGTCAAACAGGTGAAAAAGTCACCTAAATGCATTGACAAATGCAAAAAAACAAGATTTTTGTGGAACTTCAATGGGGAATATAGACTAACAAGACAGATAACAGCATTGAAAAACAACGCAAACGGTAATTTTATTGTCCATTTAGGCAATTCATTTTCTCAGTGACAAAGATCCAATGAAAACGTTCCGGATCCGACGTCGGAGGTACTGGAACTGGCTCAAATTAAGCCCTGATTGTCCATAACATACCATGACCCCACCGCCGCCACACCAGGGGGCCACCGACCCACTACGTTTGACTGGCGGTCCGGTCGAGACCCTGATGGAGACGTTGAGCATCCCTGGAGATGGTTCCTGACGGTTTGAAACTTCTTCCTTCCAAGTTCTCCGGTGGTGTGAATAGTCCTGATATCCAGCTGCAACAAGCGGAAAAAATGAAACATTATACAAGAACAGGCCAGTTGTTTCAGTAGGCAGCAAATCTTTGGTTTGGCTCATTTTCATACTTGATAAATAAAATCATTATTTAGAACCTGCATTTTGCATGTACTGTTTATGTGAAACGTTTTCACAACTACCACCCTTATTATGGAATAAAAAAGGTGATAAGGATGACAGGAGACCTTAATGTGTAAATGGTTCATTTAAAATCTTTGTGCGACATGTTTTCAGTTTGTTTATATGTAGGAACCATAAATCTAGTCTGTATATGTGGAGCTGGTTACACATTTAATCTCTCATTTAATTATTTTCATCTTATATGTGATACCTTAAGGTGTTGTTGTGTGTGTGTGGTTGTGTGTGTGTGTGTGTGTGTGTGTACCTGAGTAAGCACACAAAAGTCTTTGTTTCTTTTATGTGCAAATGAAGCAGCTGATGTAAAACCAAACTCTTTTCAGGACCAGAAGTAAGGTGAAGAGGTAGAAGATCAGAGTGATAACCTGGAAAAAGATCAAGACGCATCACGCAACAGTACACCGTTCAGTTGCCAAGGTGATGAACTTGATGCTCTGTCTGTATTGTCTCGCTACGAGATGAGACGTTACGCTCGCTTACAGGAGATCCTTCCTCACAAACTGCTCGTTACTTCTGACAAGAGGACAGTGGAAGTCGCCACTTCCCACATGGGCTCAGAGAAACATCCATAAACTGTTGGGAAACCGGTATTCCAACCAATCAGAGGGCAGCGGTGATTTGGTTAGGATTAGGGTTAGGGTTAGGGTTAGGGTTTGGGTCAGAGTCAGGGGCAGGGGCAGGGGCAGGGGCAGGGGCAGGGGCTTGAGGGAATTCGGTTGGACTTTTTGTTCAGCTGGACTTTTTCACCTCTTATCCAAGGAGCTTCCTCAGTTCTTCATTTAATGTGCTGCTCAACTGAATGGCGTCATTAGTGGTCGTTGGTGGTCATTAATGGGTGGATCATCCTGGTCAACGCGATGTTGGGAGGAGAACAACCGTAAAACGTTCTGGGGAGGATCCCAGGGCAGCACTGGAGGTGGCTAGCAAGTGGTGTGGTAAGCTCCTCTTCCCATTTAGCTTAAGGTTTTTGCAGTTTACCAAGGTTTTTTCTGACCCAGTTCGAGGGACAGAGGGTGTCAAAACTGTGGCAAACAATGTTTGTGATGTTGGCCTCTACATAAATTTGATTTGGACCATTTTATGCAGAAATACAGTTATTTTCAAAGGCTGCACCCACTTTTTATTGCAACTGTCAACTTTTTTGCGTGTCCCATAGCATCGGCACTGTGGCACAATATATCTATCAAAGGTTCTTGCTTCCAACTCAAGCTGCAGATTTCCATCTTTCCAATTACCGTATTTATTATAATACTGATCTACATGCACCCTCGAGCAAGGTACCGAAACCCCAAATGGTCACATGGGGGCCCTGCATGAGCTCGCAACTCATCCCATCAACTCAACTCATCACACTCTTCCTGTGACCCGAAAACGGATAAAGTGGTCCAAGAAAAATGAATTGAAATCCAAGAAAAGAAAGGCTTTTGTAATGGGCTAATTATGGTGTTTTGCAATTATAACGATATAACGCTCTACCTGTTGTGTGGTCATCCCTTCCTGATGTTCACATATGCGTTTCCTTCTTAACTGGATCAGAAGATGGATTTCCCAGCATCTCCTCATGTTTGTGTTGATCTGGTTCACCTTCAGAGAAGGCCAGAACCTTCTTGGAGTTTCCACAGGTATATCCAGAGGTACTGCCTCTTGGTCTAATGTAGGTGGTCCTTCTGGGGGGGAGATTACTGCAGCTGCTTCTCCAGCAGAGTCCAGGTCCTGGGTATTTGGGAAAATCACTTCTGGGGTTGGGCTCTAGAGCAGAGTCCTGGTGGTGTTTGGGCAGGATGTTGTGGATGCAGGGTTCTTCTGAGAATGTTTGCTGTTGTTCTTGGGGAACTTGTTCTGTCATTTCAGAGGGAGCAGTAACCAGTTTTCTTAACCTGACACATTACCACAAGAAAGATGTCGACATCTACATGGATATCAGTTTCATAAGTCCAGTTGAGAAGAAAATCTTCACATCCTCCATTATCAGTAGCTGACTTGCTTGACTTGCACCCATATGTAGTTATGGATTTTCTCCATTCAAGCAAAATGCTGATGTCACCTTTGTGGAAGCTGATGCTCCTCAGGGCTCGTTCCTGTCTGCTGAAGTTGTATCTATACTCAGTCAAACGCTCAGCAGCTGGTTCCAGGCTTTCAGGGGGCAAACGGTGGCTTGGCTTCTGTGACTCTGAGCAGACACCATCGAAGAAATGCACAATACACAAGTCTTATGCTAAAAGAGGAAGTCTTCATGTGATGCTACTCACTTTGCAATGAGCTCTCTTGAACTCTGCAGGCAGGACAAGAGGAAACAAAAGGAAAGAATTTTGTTTCAGCAGTGAACAAACAGCAAAAAAAAAACCAAGATGAGCACTGACGTACGCTCAGCCAATCACGCAGAGTCATGACAAAGGCCACAAGTCTTCTACACATCTGATTATTAACACAGGATTTTAACCACGAGCAGGTGATTGACTTTTAACTCTACGATAAACTCTAAGCCACACTGGGGCTACATTGCTAGCAAGATCTTCAGAAATCACTCAGCATCTACACACCTGATGAAGGTGACCAGGTCCTCTTCCTTAACGCTGTGAGAGGCCTGCTCCAACAACTTCCTGTTTGCCTCAACATGGTTTTCATAGCAACACATCAATGCCTGGATGCGGCTTGTCTTTTCTTCCTGCTCACTCTTGAGTTGTTGCGTCATCACCTGTGATTCAATAACAGTTAATGTACATGTGTATAAAGGCGAGGGCCTTTGTGTATGTTGAACAATGATTGTAGATTGACCCATATTGCAACCGCAGTGTGAAGAACACTCACCCGATGGACAAACCCACCCACAGAAACACGTACCTGTTGTCTTTCCTCCAGGATTGAAAACACCTGTTGAAACTTGTCACACACTCTCTGTTTTTGAAGGTCACTACTTTCCTGTACAAAATATTCAACACAGAAGATGTACAATATGCTCAGACAAATAACCAAATACACTCCAAAGGCTGATATCCAACCTCTTTTTATAACAATAATAATCTTTTTCAGACTTCAGGAGAGGGGCAGGGTTCACTGTCACTCGCTCATTGTGGGGCTAAGCTAATTTGACAAACAACCATTGACACCATTATATGGACACCCAGACCTTCAAACCCCCCCCAAAACCAAGTGGCAGGAAAAAATATTTTCAGAACTATGGTAGAGCCTGTCTCTCCTGCTGTTGGACATTTAGCTAAAGGAGAGGGTGAGATAGGGCGAGGGGAGGGAAACTATGAAACAAAATAACTGTAAAGCCAAACCCCTTGTTATTTGCTCGGCACTCTAGTGGTTCCTGGTGGTGGGTAAGTGTAATTGCAAGTAGGATAGGGTAAAGGTTTGTGACGTCACCACGCAGAGGCGTGCTTTCCACACCTGCAAGGTATTTCCAATTGTCCTCACTCCCAAGCTAGAAAGCAACGAAACCAAGATCTGGAGGGACAGTTGGTAAGCACCATTTTAATTTGTTTTAAGCCTTACACTTCAGCGTGTCGGAAGAAGACGTAGCACTGCATTGTGACTGCGCTGATTGTTGAATTAGAACGTTCACTTTCACAAAGTAGCGCTGGTTACAATTAGGATGTTGGCGTTCAGTGAGAGGCGCAGGCCCAAAACGGATACATTGTTGCAGTCTATAGCGACTGAAACACAGTTAAACAATGATAGGATTTTGAGCTTTGAGGGATATTGCTGTTTGCACATTCAGAAACATTCACATTTTCTGCTGTTAAACCTGATTGTCTTTATGAAATTATGGTGTAGCCTATTTGCTTAGTTACATTATTGCGAGTTTGCACATTTATATTTATGGCTATTGGGTTTTATGTGTAATATGTCTGAGTTTCTTAAACGTATTCATTTCTTCATTGTCGAACAATTCTATATGTTTACATTTCTTTTATATTTCAAGGTTTTCCACCTAGTGGCCACTGGGCTGCCTGCTATTGTGATCTTGGGCTGTCTGTCTGTAAACTAAGAAGTTACCCTGATGGAAAAATTATAATAAAAGAGAAAACGGAAACCCAGACTGCTGCCTCTGAGTGAAATCCTATTCAACCATCAATCTTGCAATTCCTTTTCAAGTTAGGAAAATAAGGGCCAGTAAACCTGAAAGGAAAAAGAAAAACCCTCACCTCCAAAAAAACAAAAACAGAAAACTTGACAATAACTATCATGTGGCTAAGCTCAAAGGGCTTCAGAGTTTAGCACACTGCTCTGGAGACAATGACAGCTGCTGAAGGAGACTACATGTTGTCCATGTCCACAAACTACATGTTTTCCATGTTGTGATTGGTGCTTCTATGCCAACTAGGGCAGCACTGACGTGCTACAGCAAATGTTCAGAGGGTTGCTGTGGCTGTTAGCTGGGATTTGTGCCTGCAGACAGACATCCTGGATTCCCTTTGACTCTGCAAACAGTGAATGACTTCTGCTTCTATCTTTAAACTAGATCCTCGGTGTGGGGCCATCATATGCAGCTCATTGTCCTAGATTGACCTTTGTCAAGTCCAGTGCTTCTAAGTCTAAATATGGAAGTATATATTGGATCAGAAAATGTTAATATGATCTAAACTATGGATTTTAGACTGGAATTGATTTTGAGTTTTGGATGTATTATCAAATTTAACATCTTTAACTCAAATTCTTTACAGTGATTAATGAATGTGATTTTTTTTTTTTTTTTAAATAAAAATTCTGAATGTATCTGACACACCGTGACGCTGGCGCAGGTATCCTCCAGCTGCTTGATCACCGACTGGATTTTGTGGTTGAGCTCAGTCAGAGACGCGACATGATCATGTAGCTCATCCTAGCACACAGAAGCATCTTTAAATGAGCAAGATGTCACGATTTCATCTGTAAATACGCCGTCTAGGAGGGGAAGAACTGACCTTTTTCTGTTGGCAGATGTGTGACAGCGGCGCTACCTGGCAGGACTGGTGAGCTCCAAACACTTTACAAAGGGAACAGGTGAGAAGGCCACAGGTGAGGCAGTAGATGTTCACCCTCTCAGTCTTGTGGATGGAACATCTGAGCGGCTGATCGGGAGACACGGGCGAGGGGACGCAGCTGAAAGCAAGCAAGAAAGAACCCAAACATTAAGCTGCTGAAACTATAAATAAAACAATATAACATCTTATAGAATTAGGCTACCGGTTCACCGGGCTAATACAGGGGCCCTTCACACATGGGCCCCAGGGGGGCACGAACTGGAACCACCCTGCTGTAAGGCAATAGTGCTAACCATGCTAATCCTTTGCCACAATGACAGTGACCAGTCATTTTTTTAAACCAAACTTGATGGTTTTAAGAGGATGATCAGACAATCCTCACACCTGAGGACAAGGAGACAGAAAACCTTTCCAATGTGGAGACATGTCACAACCTCATTTTGCCTCTTGACATGAAGAATTTGGCAGCCAAAATTTGTAAATACTTTTGTTATGAAGGAGAGTGTTCATGGACCCAGCAAAGAAAGGCCTTCTCATATCAGTACTTCTACAGCAATATTAGCATCAACTTTGGAATTTCTATAGCAGGTTGCGTTCAGATGAAAACTCTTCTAATCAAAGAAGACCAGATGTTACAGATGTGCTCAGGCTGCTGACACAATCACAATATCACAGCAATGACATTTATGCAAATGAGACCGCTTCTTTATTGTACGGAAGGGCAGGCCTACATCTTCATGTCAGCCTTCTTCACTCACTTCCTGTTTCTCCTCACCTGATGTTATTGCTAATTTCTTGGTTGTAGATGTCAATGATGCTCTCCACAAAGCAGGTTTCTCTGCAGACCATAGACCCCATGGCGGTCCAGCACCACTTCCTGTCTGCAGGACGGACAGCGGAAGTGTCCACTGTTGACTGTCATGGTTGTGCGAGCCTGGAACAAAGAGGCTGATACAAACACATCAAAGGTTACTGTGAAAATGCTAAATGCGGCATGCTGTACACACATTTCACAGTAACGTCTCCAAACACGAAAAACACAGGCGCCTCCTGTTTTATGAATCCCATCTTGCTGTGGAGACAGCAGCCAAAGCTACTATAACCATCTATCCATCATTACGCCCCGCCAGGAGGTCATGTGACATCCAGCTTTACATTTCTCTTTGTGAATAAAATAAGTTCGGAACGGATTTTAATTAAATTTTCAGAAATTGTTGGTAGCAGGCCGACTCGGGATGTTCCGTGTGTGTGTGTGGTGTTGAGTGTGAGTGAGAGAGAGAGAGAGTGTGGTGTTGAGAGAGTGTGTGAGGTGTCAGATGTCTACCTATTATACATAGTACGCCTATCTCCTGTTGCCCTCCACGGAGGTGTCATGTGATGTGACCAAGTTTCTCACATCTGGGAAACAGTTCTGCACAAGTTGGACCAGATGACCCCCCCCCAACCCCTTCCATCACACCAACACCACGAGACACTCGAAGCAGCAGGACACAGCTGAAACTGTCAGGTATGACAAAAGACAGAGGTGTTCCACACGGACCCTTTAAGATACAGTAGACCGGAAGGCTGAGTGAACCGATCGGAAAGCCCAGTAATCCTGTTGGCAGCAGGCAACATCTGTCTGCAGCTCCCGTACTTTAGGTGACACTTTCAAAAGGAAATTATGGCCTCAATCTCAATCAGGGCAACTGGCCAACTGGAGAAGATGAAACCCATTAGTCCAACTGAGATTGCTGCTCTTCGTATCCAACTCGGACAGCCAGATACTGGACCAGGAAATCAACGAGCCGGCAGGTGACCCAGGAACAAACACATTCAAGAAAGTGTGTTGTGATTCTGAGCGGAGCTCATTTCTATGTCGCTCTTCATTGGTATTAAACTTTAGGTCCAGATATTGAATCCAAAAGGTTGTTTCCCTTGTGAAGATTAATAAATCAATTTAAAATGGCTTCTATTTTCACAAAAAACTGCTGAGTTTTGAGATAATAATGGTTACTGGTTGGACTGGGTGAAAGTCAAGTGACTAAACGGCGTCCTCTTGACCTTCCTCTTGACCTTTCAAACCTAGATCCTAAATCGGACCTAAATGTTTTAGTGATATGACCTCAACCTTCACCTGGTGTAGTCGAGGGCAGCGATGTTATAACACGTTGGTCACATTTCAGGTCGACCTGACAGTATCTAACAGGTGGAGATCGCTGTTGTCCAACACAGGTGCATGCTGGGTATTCAGCTGGATTGAGATGGCTTGTCCAGAGGAAACTATAATGCTCGGTGTGTAGCATCAACCCCCCCCCCACACACACACACACCCCAAACACACACACACCCTGGTAGAGCTGGTTGGCACATTTCCTGCAAAGATTATGCTGACATGGCAGAATGACCACAGGTTTGTTGAAGGACCTCATGACAGATGGGACAGATGAGATGTTTGTGCAGCATGTGACTGCTGGGCCTCCCTCTGCGCTGCCCCTGCTGCCTCCATCCTGCAGGCTGGTCGGCTCCGCTGGCTCCGACATGGCTGTTGATCCACACTTCCGTCTGTCCTGGTTGCAGTTCGGCTGAAAGTCAGACAACAAAAACTCTGTTTAAAAAAGGATTTTTGTGCCAGCTAGGTAGCTGGAGGTGTGTTGTCAGTGGTTAGGTCTTCCTCAAGTGCTTTAACCACATTCACAGTTACTTTATTTTTATATCTTGTGTCTCATGGTTCCCTCTTCAAATCCCGTATGGAATTTTCTGGTCCTGTTTATCCTGACAAAGAAAATTAAAGAGTTTGAATTGAACCTTTTTTCTTAAATATATACCCTGGTTACCATTTGCATTTCTTTCTTTGTGTATTTGATTGTCGCCCATAAAGGTTTCTGATCATCACACACCAACCAAAGGTAACCAGAATAAATAAAAAACAGATCTTTATTAAGGGGAAACTATCCAAAGCCATGTGAGGCTGCATGACAGAGTGTCCCCACCTGTTAAATCAAGAGTTAACTGTTCTCGACTCTCACCGGCCACACCCGGCCCTGATTACTGACCTGCTGAATGAAGGAACCAGCAGACCAAGATCGGGAGAAGAAACACACCCTGCCACCATCCAGAGACCTTTAGGAACAGACTGAAGCTGGTCAGTCTGAAAGGGACGCAGAGTCCTTTCTAAGGCTTTGGGGTCTCCAGGGAACATTTGAAAGTACAAGTCAGTTGGTGGTCAACCTGCAAAATTGGCTGAGTCAGCACCGTTCTGTGAAGAGGAGTGGGCCAAAACTGCTCCACAGCGACGTGAAAGAGTCACCATATTTTTTTTACTTGATAAATTACTTAAAAAAAATTACATTTGTGTATAAAGGTCTGAGCTGCCATGAAGGTCTGGAGTCAACAGCATTTCCAGGGCCTCTCACTCGGGCCTATTCCTGAGGAAGGATCGCTGTATCATTAAGCCATCTGTCAGTCTTGCTTGGGAGCTGTACGGGCGTTCATTAGGGATCGGTATCCCTAATGAACACCCGTACAGCCGGATCCCTTTCAGAGAAGCCCAGAGTGCAGCAGGGTATGGCTGAATCTGTGCTCCAACAAATTTACCGAGAAAGTTTAATACTTTAACGTTGCTCCGGGACAGCACAACATTACAGCACATCAGAAGACTGTGATAAAAGCTCTCCATTTTAACGAGGGCAACTCCAACATGCTTTACAGAAAATCCAAATCCGTAGAGGAAATGGGAAGTATTTGCAGACCGATCAAATGCGCTCCACGATTCCAACAGTTTTCCCATGTTTGTCTTCGGTGGAAGAAATAGAAATGAATGTACCTCCCCTGACCCAGGACAGTACTAAGGCCCCCAGACCGTGCCTTAGTCCAAGCCCCTCTGACCGAAGCCCTGGTAGATGAACATTCCTCCCCCTCCCTGGCAACAACAGCATATCATCTGAGAAGCCCTTTAGGCTTTGAGCCCATCCAGCAGCTCAGAGAGACACAAGGGCCTCCAGCATTTCCTATAGTCTTACTAAAATACTAAAATAAATCTTCTCCAGTTCACACACATCTGTGTGTTGGGGGCAGCTATGACTGAAGTGCCCCGTCCAGCCCTGAACAGCTCAGTACAATATACTGAATATTTTAGTGCCCTGCTTATTTACTTATGCTGTACTTTTTCTTCTTCTCCGAAGTCCTGATCTGGCCTGAGGTCTCCTCCTGGATGGACATGCCCAAAATACCTTCCCCGGGATGGCATCAAGGCCAGATGATCAAAAGGATAAAATCTAGGTCCATTGAACCTGGCCCAACTCCCCCAGCAGGTTGCTCCTAGAAATTATGTCCATAAAAAGTCCGGAGCCCTCATCTGTGTTCACATCCAGGGCCCCCAATGTGCGTGGTTTTGACCCAGGACCCTCACCTGCCTGGTCTTGACCCAGGGCCCTTACCTACGTGGTCTTGACCCAGGACCCTCATCTGCATGGTCTTGACCCAGGGCCCAAGATTGATTACAGCTTAATATCTGTCTGAAAGAGACTTCATTACATCAGTGTTTTGTGTTTCTATTTGTGTTTCCCTGATCTAAATCCATGTGGGAACATTTGGGGATGGACTGCAAGGATAGTTTTCAAAAAGGGACATGAGTTCCAGCCAGTGGTTCTCCTTCATAGAACCATCTTCACCACTGAGAGAAACGTTCCCATCGCCTCCTGGAAACATTTATATCTGTTTGCCTTAAGGAAGTTTGGATGTAAGAAATCTCATTAAACTAGTCATTACTGAGACCTTTCTTTTTGAGGCTTTAATTTGATTTTAGAGGGGTTTTCAGGTGGCTTATCTCATCTGTGGTCTTAAACTGTGCATCAGCTGATGAACACACTGCTTAACTTACCTTTCTGGACTTCAGCAGGAAGATGTGTCTATTCCAGGAATCCAACACTGACGTCGTTATGAGAAAAGGTCAGAATATTTCACGCGAGTCCATCGCGGTTGGGTTGTCCGTTTCCCGGCTCATTGGGAAAACGTTCCGGACCTGCTGCCAGGGGCCCCTCCAGCATCAGCTCTGCCTCAATATTCCAATCATGACACGTTTGAGACACTTCTCTTTCTGACTGTCAACCAAAGAGTCCAGACTGGAGCACGCGGTGGTCTGGTCAGGTTACACAACCCCCCCCCCCCCCCACACACACACACACACACACACACACACACACACCATATGTGGCAGTGTTGGTATGTGACCAGATTAAGCTTCAGCTGCTGGTTCTTTGGTTTCAGAGAGTCCTATTAAAGAACCGCAGAGTCAGAATCTGCTTCATTCACACGCAGTTCGATTGTTCATTTTTAGATTTGATGCTTCCATTTTTCCGTGCAGCCGTGAAATTTAAAGCTTCACAGTGACGTTAAAGAGTTTCACGACCAGTTTGTCCAAGTTGGCTCGACTTGTAGAGTTCTTTCACTGAACAGAACAAATAAAAGAGGACACATGAAATGATTCATAAATGTTTGTATATTCTACATGTTCTGCAATTAGAAACCATTTAAATACTTGTTCATCTCAAATAACAAACATGAATAAACAAATATAAGAATGTTAATTGTTTACTGACTAAAAATAGATTTAAATGTGTTTATTTGCTGCAGTTTTAAGTAACGTCTTGATGTTACTTGTGGCAACGGTTCACATTGCGTAACTTTGGTGCAGCACGATGGTGCAGAGATCCACGATGGTGCGTCACAGTGAGAAGGTTCTGGGTAGGGGCTTTCCTGCGGAGTGTATGCTCCCCCATCCACCCTAAAGTGACCTTTGGAGTCACTTACACGTGCTGATGGCTGCCGAAGGCTTCAAGGGAGCTGTTTTAGACTCACCTGTACGAACGTAAAAGTGGCTGCTTCTAATGGGTTTTAGACCTTTTTATTGTTAGGATTTGTTTGTTTTGTGTGTTTCTGTTCTTCCTTCAGGCTGGTCTCAGGCAGATCTCAGGCTGGTCTCAGGCAGATCATCAGGCTGGTCTCAGGCTGGTCTCAGTCTGGTCTACGCCCCTGGAGCTCATTTGTCTCAACCACCTTTAGAGCGGGGCTGGGCTGAGGAGCGGAGGGTTCCTGGTTTGAGCGCAACAGCAGATAAAACATGGAAGCTGTTCTGGTAGCAGGGGAACCAGATTACCTTCAGAGCACTGCCGAGGTACCCATGAGCAAGGCACTAAGCTCATAAATGTCCAGGGCCCTGTAATGAACTGGTCTTCCCTCCAGGGGTGGACCTGCCTTCACCCAAATGTGCCCCCCTCCCTGCGACTCCGAAAGGGTTGAAGTGCTTGAGAAGACGAGAAAAAACCCAAAACTTTCTTTATTAAGCTTCATACAAGGAGGGGCTTTTCCTTTACTTTAGAGCTCTTTGTTTTTTCTTCTTGTATATTCTCGCATTAACGCAGCAGAAAGTAAAAACAAGTTAAACATAGTGCAAACCTGCCGAGTCATGAACTATCGGCAAAAAAATGTCGTTACATCCGTTATGTTGTTTCACATGTAGAATTTAGTAGGCTGCTAGCATTAGCCAAGCAACTTTGGATTCCTTTGACCGATTTTACCTGACTGAGACTCTGTCGCCTGCTCACATGGTGACCACGGCCCACAATGCATTGCAAGATCATGTCCCCCTTTCAAGTGTGATGAAAAACTACTGAACAAATAACGTTGTTGCTCAGGGATTTAAGGTCTAACAACTTACTTTGACAAAATATTCTTCAGGAACGGAACTCCTCTTCTTCTCATTGATGGTTTACTTGAAATTCCATGGAGATTCAACACAGTTGCGCCATTTTAAAATTGAAATATTGCAAAAACAAACATTTATCTGGCAACAGATACTTTATTGATTGTGAGATCTGCCTGATGACAGAAAACAGAAGCCGTGGATGAGCAGGACAGGCTAAAACAAAAACTAGCTCAGTACGCTGCCATTTACTTGTACAGAAGCAACTAACTCCAAACATCTGACAAAACCGCTAGTTAATCGAGTATTAAAAACAGAAAAATAAATAGAAATAGAAGAGTGCTTCACATGATTAGCGGGACTGTTCACCCCAGTTCTTGTGCTGTTAGACTGGTGGACCTGAAAGACTAAACATCAAAGAAAACGAGTTTGGGTCAAATCCGCGGGGACAGGGACATTGTTATCTGCCCCCAAAGGGGTTTTCAGATAAAACCAATGACAGATTGCTGAGTTACTGGGGGCCAAAAAACAAAACTCCCACCTGAAAACTTAGTTTTCTTCCAAAATGCTATTTGTGAATGATAATAAAATTGTTTTGGACTATTGGACTAGGTTATGCGTTAACAAGAACCACTCTGTATTAGTGCACGAGGGGGGCGTCCCCAGGGTTCCTCGGTCACTTTATTGTCATCGCTGGTGATCGGGGGGAGAGGTTTTTCTGCTTAGATTTCTATTTCTTATTCTTTTGTAGAGAAGATACAATGGGAAGAAATCCTGATTCAGTCTTTTTCTAGCCTGACTCGCTGGTTTAGAACTGGGGTAAAATCTTCATAAAACCAAACAGGATTTAGTCCGAGAGTGTCTCGGAAACACCTTTGAGGATGGGGGATTCAATCCCGGAGAGCTGGATGGATTTTGGTTTCCAGTTCACAGTTTGGTTGAGACAAAGATGATGAAAGTGAAGAAGAAACGTTCTGACTTAAGCACGTCATGGTTTTGTGATGGTTCAATGAATCCGGACAGAATGAAACAATCAGCTGCTGTGCTGCCAGAATCCTTCCTGGGGATCTGATACTGGGGTTCCATCTCAGTAGATCAGCAGATTATTGATTACCTGAGTTGAGAGGTAACATTCCTGTGACACGCTGAAGATTATCTGATGTAAATTAATGCAGTAGTTCAATTTCCTATCTTAATGTAGACAACAAAAGTGATGATTTAAAACCCTTTTACTTACACACACAGATGGTCTCCTGGTGCGAAGACCCTCGTCTAACACGCTCACCGATCACAAAACAAATAACAACCAACCGACACGCTATGGCTTCGGATTAGCAAATGATCGATATTTAAATTTGCTTCCCTAAAGTATAAAAACAACTACAAATGCTGAACTGGAGTCATTCAGGATTGATTCAACCTCTCTTTGCTGCTCTTCATAAACCGCTGCTGGTGTGTGTGTTCTGTTGAGTCAACAGAACACAGATGAACTGACAGGAAGTGACTGTGTCTGTGTGTGTGTGTGTGTGTGTGTGAGTGAGTGTGTGTGTGTAAGCACACGTGTTCAGTAAGAGTCAGTTCTGTAGCTTTGGTGGGCATCAGAAGTAAGCTGGGTGGTCTCTGTTGCCGAGGAAGGCTGCATCACGATGGGCTCATCTGTGGACACACACACAACACACACACACACACACACACACACACACACCACAACACACACACACACACACACACACACACACACACACCACACACACACACGTGTTAAACAACAGGATTTAAGCCTCAAAAAAAGGGTGACCGTAAACTGACAAAATCAACCTCACCTCGTTCTTCGACGTTCATCTGGGCCTCGAGATCCTCGGGGGACACATAGAACTCAGGCTCCTGGTCCATGGGGGGCCGAGGTTTACATTTACCACAGCAGCAGTTACAGCAGCAACACAAGCAACAGCAGAAGTAACAGCCAGTTGCCAGGCAACAGAAGACGAACAACGCCTGTCGACAACAAGAGACAGTGGTTTTAATACAACTATCAGCAGCAGGTGGACATTAGCGTCCTCAGTGGGACACAGATCAAGTGTCAAAGCAGGATTATTTCAAAGTAATGTGCAACACAGAGCTGCTAAAGCATCTTGATGCCATCTAGTGGCCGACTGCAGTAAGGCCGTCAGTGAGGGTGGGACCAGTTCCTCACACTCTCACCTTTTGACTCTGTTCCTTCTTTGGGAACACGTCCGACTTACTGCTGACAAGCTGAAGCAATGTCTCAAAGCTACAGTTGCACAGGGGACCGTACAGTCCTGAGCAGAGGGCCCCCAACCCCATACTCTCAGAGCACCTCTCCCAGAGCACGACCAGGGCCAAAACCGCATCGTTCCTCCGAAATCCAAGTCCCCTCAAGGACCATGGACAGCTTTCCCAGGGAGGGAGAGGCTGATGCTGCACACGCATGACAAACCAGGCCAGTGTGGTCACCCTGGCAAACACCCTGGTGTCTCATGGGGTTGAGGACCGTTGGGAGGCTCTTCCGTCATCTCCCACAGTAGTTAGTAGCAGCAGCACCATTTCAGAGGGGAAAAAACCTTTTCATCAGTCACATTTTGTGAGGCGTCTTTGTTTCATATACGTGACTCAGATATTATGACTGAACTTAAATTGTGGAGCGAGTCAGAACAGGAATAAAGACGTGGCGCTGCATTCTAGCCGAGCTTTGATTAATAAAACAAATGCATCGTTAATTAAATGTGTTCATTAAAAAAGGGAATACATCCATAAATGTGCGATTAAATGTGTCAGAAATCATTAAAAATACCATTATTATTATTATCATTGTTATTATTGATGAAATCCAGTCTTACATTAACTGTTACTCTAATTACTAAATGACACATTTAAGAAACTCATTTATAGATGATTATTTAGGTTATTTTAGCATTTTAGGTCCTCTAGAGTGAAAAATGGGTGAAACGTTGAAGTTTCTTCAGACAGAAAGCGCTCTGTCGCCCCCAGGTGGTCATGTTTCCTACCTTAGGCCCACCAGCTGGATAGAACAAAGTAGGTTGTTGACGTTCTCTTCTCCGAACTGCTCGGCCACAAACAGGCCCAGCGAGCCATACTTGTCGTAGATGTTCTTCTTGGTGGCGTCGCTCAGGATGGCGTGAGCGTTGTTAATCTCCTTGAACTTTTCTGCAGCTTCTAGGTTGTCGGGGTTCTTGTCGGGGTGGAACTTCAGCGCCAGTTTCCTGAGATTTCAAACAAAAACTGGCATGAGGAAAGTTAAAAAACAACACAAACATCTAGGGGTTCACACACTTTCAGCACAGACACCCAGACACTGTGGGGGGTCAATTCAGAGGCTGGGCTGTAGGGAACTTGTAGAGGGGTCAGAGGTTACCTGTAGCATTTTTTGATGTCCTCTGTGGTGGCGTTCTTGTCAACTCCAAGCACGACATACAGGGATTCTCCAGACGTAGAGAGAGTTCTCTGTCTCTGAGGGTCCATGGCTGCTCTGCCTGTCTGATAAATACAACTGATTTGAGTGTGTTCTGGCAGTCACGGCTCATTTATTCCACCTGGAGCAGGTGAGACCACGGCCGCCGGTCGGTGGATGGTCGGTGTGCTGCAGCCTCGACAGCACAGACGCGACCATCCCGCCACAAACGTGAGCCATTAAGGGGAAAATGAAGGAAAACACAATCCTAGCTGCCTTTATTTACCAAACACCTGCACATTTTCAGTGTTTTGGCTTCATATTTCAGGTAAACTGTGAATACCTGACCTCTGTAACAGCATTTCCAACTGAAGATAAAAACAAAATAATATTATAAAGTGCAAAAGCGTGGAGGCACCGCCCAGCGAGTCCAGAAACTGACGGCTCGTAGCTACAGTTAGCCGCTGTGTACGTGGTCGCTCACCGTCACCATCAATAACGTCCACTGGAAACCCGAAATGTTGCCACATTTAAGGTTTGTACGTGGGGGGGGGCATCTTCAACAAGGGTTCCCCTTCAGATTCTGACCTGCTGACACCCAGCAAAGGCGCGATGCTGCCCCCACAGGTCAGCAGAGGAAGTGTGGCCCATACGTCGTGAACCACCGACGAGGCTTTAACGTCACGACACGTCGTGGAACGATATCACGTCACGTAACCCTCTGTGCCCACAGGGGACAGACATGGACAACAAACACAAACAACCGCAAATCCAGAAGAAAACTGCTCAAAAACCATAAAAGTTCCAGCCACATCGGCGCCGTGCTGAGTCACCTTTAGATCTCGGCCTTACGACCTTCAGTGACCGTAAACACTGATGCCATCGTGTCCCTGCTGATTGTGAGGGGGAAGGAGTGGTGCTGTGCGTGTGTGTGTGTATGTGTGTGTGATACACCACCATACTCTACAAAATTGACACGATTACTAGGGAAACCAGGCAAAACACTAGATTTAAGAGTTCATGGCCCACCCACCTCAGATTAACACCCACCACCAGAGATTAACCGATGCAGACAATTCACCATCCTGGGATTATCAACATATTAGCGCACGTGTGCTCGTGGCTAAACTGAAACCCCCACCGCCCTACCACCTGAGTGAGTAAGCCAATAAGAGTTAGTCAGTCAGAGGCTGCAACTGTCCATTCACTGCAGGCTGACATATGGTGTGTGTGCGTGTGCGTGTGTGTGTGTGTGTCGATTCCAAAGTTAAGATTTAATTGTGGGAATTGCAAATGTAATTGCAAATGTG
Source organism: Takifugu rubripes (assembly GCF_901000725.2). Classification (NCBI taxonomy): domain Eukaryota; kingdom Metazoa; phylum Chordata; class Actinopteri; order Tetraodontiformes; family Tetraodontidae; genus Takifugu; species Takifugu rubripes. The sequence goes on along the minus strand of NC_042287.1, from coordinate 1,483,994 downwards.
ACCACAATCTGTCAGGCAACACTTCCTGGTTCTAAATGCGCGCGCGCACACACACACACACGCGCACACAACTGTCCTACCGTATTTAAATCTGACAACGATCAAATAAACGTTCCCAGGTTGTCATGTTGCACTTTTCTCTCGCAACCCTCAGTCACACGCACGCACGCGCACCTCACTATAATGTGTTTTACCCATTATAATCAATGAAGACTCAATGAGAAACTAATGTCAATTTCGTCGGTCCATCAACATTGACAACATCCAGGGTGACAGCCCCGCTCGAACCCTCCACTTGCTTTATTTTCAGATTGTAAATCTGGATTTATCCCAGAATCGGATCATCTGTCTTCATTTAACCAACTCGACATTTGGACCCCGCGGTTTCCATGTGCCCCCGGACGTTGAGGACGCTGTAGGGCGACCCGGTTCGTGAGCAAGTGTGGATAAAGCGGATAATCTCTGGACACCGCATCAAAGAAACACACCAACCATGTTAGTTAGCATACAGGCTAACCTGCTCCTAACCCTGAGCTAACCAGCGGCTAGTGGCTCACTAATCCGAGGGCAACAGAGTTGACTGCTATTATTCCATCGTCTGCCTCTGGGGATTTCTTACCTCGTCCTGATCACACGAACACTTGCACACTCCGGACTCTGTAGTGAAGCGGGAACCGTCTTCTTTATAATCTGTGCATCCCAATTCAGCGTCAAGTTCAGGACCCTCTGTGCTAACGGCTAAGAGGACTGAACTGTCAATCTTTGGACGTTGGGGCGGGGCGATGCGAAGAAACCCCGCCCACTTTGCACTCGTGATCTGTGTGTCAACAGACATAAACAGGAAGTCTTTTTTCCCCCTCATAATACTACAGTACTTGCACAGGGTCTTAATAGGAGCAAATATTGCATTATCTTTAGTAAGGCAACAATTTCCATGGATAAAATCTTCAAGATTTTTTTTATGTGGGAAAAATAAATAAATGTGAATCAAACTACAGCCAGGCTACATTGAATAAAAACAGAACTGCTGGAGATATGGAATTAAAACATAAAATGCTTGTGAAATTCAAGGCAAATAGCATAAAAACAAATAGCTAAAATAAGAAGGGCTAAAATGTAAATGACTAAGAAAATAGCAATTAGCATGCCTTATATTTAAATATTCTGAGCGACCTTCAGGTTCTCAGACTAGTCCACAAACGGGGACTAGGTCCTGGAAAATATCTTGGTCCTTGAGGGATCATATCGCGAAAGCAATTCTTACGGAGAGTTTTTGCAGTTTGGATAAAAGTTTCTCTTTCTGAGCCCCAGCATCCATAATTAAAACATTAGTCCCATGCTAGGAAGTTTTCTGCCATCCAGGATCTGATGTCTAAAATAAATTTTAAGGTTTAATCCTAGAGACGTGGAAAGTGGGGTGGACATGGTGGAGGGAGGGTGGAGGGCAGCTTAAGTGGAACTGCAGCAGGACAAATAATCTTCACAATGGGTAAGCGCCTGATGAATCGGGGAGCCAGCTTCCGACAGTCAACCTTCAGGGGAATGTCCCGAGTGTAAAGCCAGATGAGCTGTCCCTCACAATATGGTAGTCTTGGAGCGATACTGGTCAAGATTAGCAATTCATCCTGGCTGAGGCCTGTTGTAAGGCAGTTCATGCCCCCTCGGGGCCCAGTGGCACACTGACCTCCACCTCCTGAACTGGGACTAAGGTCCAAATTTTCATGTGGGATGGCAAACCGGTCAGGTGAATCCTTGACAAGAAGGATTGGAGCATGGGCTTGGCAAAGGTAAGAGGACAAGAGAGGCTCCAACCCAGAATCTTGTTAACCCAATCCATGTGCAGGTTGTGATTCCTAGGGAGATCTAGTACAACTGGGCCATGAGGGGGTCAATGATGTGGAGCCAAACAAATTCATTATCATTGCCAGAAGTAAGCAGGGACACAAGGGCAGAGACATGGGTGACATCCGTCAGCTGCCTACCATTAAGGGATTTGGCCACCGAGGCAGAGTGAAGAGGCTGAAGTGAGAGCTCCAATTTAGCAGCTAAAGTGCCATCAATAAAACTCTTATCAGCCACAGAGTCATGAGTTGTTGTCGCTGACCCTCCTGGCTCAATCAAATCAAATCAAATGGAGAGGAGAGGAGAGGAGAGGAGAGGAGAGGAGAGGGAGAGGAGAGGAAAGGAGAGGAGAGGAGAGGAGAGGAGGAGAGGAGAGGGAGAAGGAGAAGGAGAAGGAGAAGGAGAGGAGAGGAGAGGAGAGGAGACCAGGACCCAGTGGGGTGACAGAGGCCTGTCAGGTGATCATGTTTCCGGACCCCGGCAGCCTTCGGCTATAACAGCATAACTAAGATGTGACCTAAACGATTAGACGACCCCCTAAGTATGATAATTTGTCTGTCTATGGATAGTAACTGGAACTACAGAATTAGTAACAATAAGCTTTTCAAAGAGGAGTTCAGGAGGAGTCAGCCTCCCGTACCTGGACAGGGAGCTGGTTCCATAGCAGGGGGGGCTGGTAGCTAAATGCTCGGCCCCCCATTCTACTCCTAGAGACTCTGGGAACCACAAGTAGACCAGCATTCTGAGAGCAGGAGCGGTCTATTAGGCTGGTAAGGTGTCACTAGCTCCTCCAGGTAGGATGGAGCTAGGCCTCTGAGGACCTTGTAGGTCAAAAGAAGGGTTTTAAAAATTATTCTAAATTTAACGGGCAGCCAATGAAGAGACGCAATTACAGGAGTTACGTGATCTCTTTCGTCAATACCTGTCAGAACTCTGGCTGCAGCATTTTGGATCAGCTGGAGGCTTCTTAAAGAGGAGTTTGGACACCATGATAATAAAGAATTACAATAGTCCAGCCTGGAAGTAAACAATGCATGGACTAACTTTTCAGCATCATGCCGCGTCAAGCAGCTTCTTCCTGATCTTTGTGATGTTTCTCAAGTGAAAAAAGGCACTTTGTGTGAGTTGAAGGAGAGATTTTGGTCAAAAGTTGGGGGTCACAATGTCTTGGCTTCAGGCTACTCATGCTGTCTGATGACCAAATGCTCGGTATGACCGATTTAAAAGGTGCTTCATATCGCTACACAAGCTCTACATAAATGATCCCTGATCAGTGGGATTTCCCGATTATGACGTACTTCATGGATGTGCTTCCATTAAATATCGTGGAGCCACGTATTTGATTTGTTTGACTGGAAAAACAGCAAGTCGCTTCAGAGATCAGACTCTGGACAGCAAGAACATCAACATAATGGATTAACCTCGAGGAGAGGTGGGCAAGTCCAGTCCTTGAGGGTTGGATCAAGCCGGGTTTTGTGTCCTACCAGGCAGAAACTGCACCAAAGTGAATGAAACCCAGGTGAAAGCATTGTCTACCTGTAGGACAGAAGGTCTGGCTTGAATCTCGCCCTTGTGGACTAGATTGGCCCACCCTGATCTAGTGACTGTCAAGGTTCAATCGTGAGGCGCAAGGTGGTGACCTGAGAATGCAGAGAGGAGGTGTGAAAAGTGTCGTAAAATGTCTATTTATAAAAGTGCAGGTGTGTCTCGGGTTGTAAAGGGGACGTGTGAAGCACTTGTCTGTGGGGGAACATGGTGACCTCGGGAGGAGAAACAAAGCAAATTTGAATAGCTTTGGCAGCTTCAATAGATTTCTACATACGTAAGTTACCACTGGCAAAGACAAAATGATCTGATGGGGGTGAAACAGTGTCAGCTGCGTAAAGGGTCGCCGAATAATCCCAGTCAGCTGCAGGTGTGCTGGGGCCACCAAGCCCCCAGACCGAGCTCCTCCCAGGCACATACCTCCAAAACATTAGATTAAATTCAAGAGCTGGTGGCTGCTGAAATTAAAATTCTGTTTCAGCGTTATGGGCTGTTCTACATACGTCAGTTTACAACCACGTAATTTGATTGGACAAGAGGCGTTCCATGAATGCTGACATAGACAGCAGCACTGGGACCTTTGGCAGATATTATCACTCTGCTGCACAGGTGTTAATGACTGATTAGCAGCAGTCAGTCTCCGTCCAGCTGTGGAGCCAAATAAATGATTCAACAAACAAATCAAAGCTCTTCTTGCTTATTACTGTTACCTAATAAACACACCTGTAGAACTTTTGTGGAAAAGCAACATCACACTCAGTGTTGTGCTGGTATTTAATAAAAAAGGAGAACTCGTTTGTGTGCTGCGGCCCTCCGCTCTGCCCCGGATCACAGCCGCTAGCAGCTTTTTCTCAACCTGTTGTTAGTTTGACATCGAAGATGTTTTGTCTAAATGAACGCGCAGTTCTTTACTTTAACCGGTTCTTCCTTCATAAGTTAGGGAGCTAGCTTGGTTGGAAGAGTCCGTTCCCCTTGAGTCCCACTTTTTAACATTTGTTCTGAATCTGGAGCATGGTGGACAAAGAGCTTCTCTCATTCAACTTCTTTATTTTATTAAATCTAACATGTAATGTGTGTATATATAAATACCGAGTGTGGCATCCCCAGCTGAGGGCTTTCTGGGCCCCACTTGGTGCAGAGGTGACACCCTAAAAACCCAGCCATCCATCTACTGTATGTTGACGCCTCTTTAGCTTAGAGTTCCTTCAGTGAGACTCCTCAGAGGTCAGAGATCTTAAGGACCTCCTGGTTCCAACGATCCAACCCATGCCTACCTGCTATAAACTGGTGTTACGTTCCAACCTGTCCTGCTCCAGAGTTCTGGTCAAGTCTGGATAAATGTTTTTTTATGTTTGCGGAGAAGAGCAGATGAATGAGGAGGCGTAAAGAAATGTCACTGTGGTGAAGAAGACTTTACTCTTTCTGTGAGTAAAGGCCAAGGCCAGGTCTTGGAAAAAGTCAGTGATGCTTCAGAATACGACAGGTGTGTTTTTGTGATAAACTTTATTTATAGGTGTGTTAATATGCGAGGGGGGGGGGATGGGGTGACAGGAAGTAGCTTATTTTTCTGTGCCTTAAAATGTAGAATTTACATCCATTCATGTTGGTTCATTTTGAAGTTTCTGACCAGGTCCTGGTGTCCCAACCTCCTAAATCAAGCTAAAGGAGCGTATTGCCTTTTTATACTCCAAACAATATTTGTTTCATTGATTTTATAGCATTTTTCGATTTTTTATACATAAAATACATCACAAATAAAAGGTAACTTTATTAATATCCAAACTTCTGTATCACGATACTGTAATTTGATAGGACTTTTGCCACTGGTCACATTTTTGGAGACACTGACAACATGTCAGACTTCAGCGGGGAAACAAACCAAACAAGAAATCGTGTTTGACGATACAAAATAAATATGAGCCTATATTTAAATTAACTGGAGTGACCACATGCCATCACCAAGAACCTGTAGCTGAGAATATGATTGTCTACATGTGGGGCAGCCCTGCGTTCCCACGGCACCATGCACGCCCAACGGCTTGGATAACATGACCGGTCTGTGGTTGATGGTCACATGGCGAACACAGCCATGGAATGGTGGCAGGCTGGCGTGTAGACCGGCAGGGGGGATCCCATCTGGTGGACAGAGGTTCAACCATCATAACAGTACAGGAGGCAGTTATCAGCAATCCAGATCCTTCCCAATCTGATGGAATCACCCGTAGGAACTGAGCACCATCATCTCCATGGAGATGGAAGTGCCCCCCCACCAGGTGATACTCACTTGGAACTCCTCCCACATAGACGTTCTGTTTGGCCCCAGAGGAGCGGCTCTGTTGGGCCCAACCCTGTGCTCACTGACAGTGTCCACCTGCAGCTGAAGGATGTTGTTCTTCTTCATCACTAACAGAAGACAGGATACCATCATCATCATCATATCATCATCACACCACGGTAACAAACCAGAACATACCTCTGATCGTGTGCCAGTGACCATTGCAGAGAGCTTCATCAGGAGTAAAGGATGTTGAGAAATCACCTGTACCGCTGTTTACTGAGACAATCACCTGTTTACACACACACACACACACTGCGCGCACACAACACGCACACACCACACATAGCTTGGTACTGGATTCAGTCTTTTTGGACCTCCTGTTCCTGAACAGGTTCTTCTTACCTCTCCATGACTCAGCACTAAACTCAGGTGTTGGTCAGGTGACATCCCAGCATGCAACAGTAGCCCGGAATCTGCAACCGGGCCGAACCTCCAGCTGGATTTCCAGGTCCCGACCCAGAACTAAAGACTGATCTGCAGACAAACAGAGCATTAGCCGCCCAGTCACACAGCTGAAAAAACCACAGAAAAAGAGTGATGTCACCACCGATGATCATGTGACCCCCGAGGCCTGGGAAGTAGGCTCCTGGCAGCAAAGGACCCTGGAAACAAAGGTACTGTTCCCTGGCTGTGGGTAGCCCTCTCCGCAGGTGCTTGGTTTAGAAGCAGGTCTCTAATGCAGCCGATGAACCCTCCAGAACCTGGAACATGAAGGTCAAACCAGATCCGTTCATGTTTCACCTTTGACCTTCATGTTGATGCTGTCTGGTTAGTTTGTTTTACCTTCAATGCAAATGGAACTCCACCCACATAGAGGTTGCTGGTCAGTCCAGGTGGATCTCCAGCTGGGACCCTCTTGGACTGAGCATTGATCCCGTCCACGATCAGACTGATCTTCTCTCCTTCTCGTTTTTATAAATACCTGGAAACACACACACACACATACACACACACACAACCATACACACTTCCACGTTAATGAGACTCAGTGCTCCAGGCAAACAAACCAGCATCAGGTTCTGGTCCTGAACTAGTCAGGAATAGATCAGGCTGATCACATTCACTAATCTGGATCTAGTTTGTCTTCATCAGATCAAATTTGCATTATTTCTTGGGGTTAATGGTCTTATCTATGCTGCTATAGGCCGAGACTGGGTGACCTTCGGACCCCGAGTGAACCTGCCTCAGTTTCTTCTTTACCCATCTGTCCACCAGGAGGAGGAGGCCCCAGATGGACCTGGTCCTTTACAAGGTTTCTGCCACTGTTGCTTCGTTCGGGTGGAAGCAATTACATGAAACCAGCTGTCAAATTTGTTGATTTTGCTCTTTCAGCAAATGCTCCGCTCATGCGTGAGTATATATAATAATGAGAGGTCTAAAAAGCTGAATTCAACTGACTTGAACTGTTGTAAACCTAAGCCAGACCACGTGCACAAATCCTCACAACAGGAATATTGTTGCACCCCCACTATTGGTGCCATGACACACCTGGACCCGCGGCGTGTGACCTCACCGTGTGCCACTGGTCGTCATTATACCTTCCTGCGGCTGCGCAGGCTGGACCTTCCTTCCTCCCTCCATCCAGTAGAAGCAACAGGTGGCCGTCTTGAAAGGCCCAGTGGACATCATGGCACCACTGCGCCCCCTGGTGGTAGCGTACAGCACCAGCCCATCAGACGAGTTGATCCTTAATTCCATGGAAATGTGAGACCTGGCAGAAAAATAGGCGCAAAAACTTGAAAGGTGACTTCCCGCTCCTTGCTAACAAGCTTACTGGCTAAACAAGCTTGTCAGTCGCTCCACCAGGACCACTTTTCCTGCTATGACTCACATTTTTATAAAACTAAAATGTGACACAAACATAAGTTAATGAGTCAACGTCAACATGTAACATCCGTTCACGACAACCTTTTTCACTTTCAAGTAAATGTGTGTTAAACTTGTTTTCACGGAAACTCACAATGGAGTGGGCGGGGCCTCGTAGCGTTTCAAAACTGTTGGAGGAGCCGCTGAAGTGTGTCGCCCGAAGCTCCTGATGTGACGGCTCGCCATGACACGAGCCACGCGTGTTGCGACTCCGGACTGCCGACGCCTTCCTGTTCTTCCCCTGGCGAGTTAGAGGGAGACTGTTGACATGACAGTTGTCTCTGTACTGGTGTGTGTGAGTGTGTGAGCTGTTAGTGTGTTTTTGCTTGTTGCCGTGTGTATTTTGGTGTGCGTTCCACTGCAGAAACCTTGTGTTTATTGTTGTGTTTGGGTTGAGCGCTGATGATTTGCTGAGGTTTCTTGGCAGCAGGACAGTTCAGGGGAACATTAACATTTCTTTTGCCTTCAGCAGGTTCAGAACCATCTGAGGGTTGGTTGTCCTGACAAAACAAAGCCCCAAAATAAACACAGAAGCACATCCATACGTCAACATGACACATCGGAGACGCGCCAATGTCTTTAGGGAGAGAAGTGAGCAGGAGAGGAGGGAAGGAAGTGAAGAGAGGAGGGAAGGGAGTGAGGAGAGGAGTGAAGAGAGTGGGGAGAGTGGGGAGAGGAGTGAAGGGAGTGAGGAGAGGAGTGAAGGGAGTGAGGAGAGGAGTGAAGAGAGTGAGGAGAGGAGTGAAGAGAGTGAAGGGAACGAGAAGAGGAGTGAAGGGAGCGAGGAGAGGAGTGAAGAGAGTGAGGAGAGGAGTGAGAGAGTGAGGAGAGGAGTGATGAGAGTAAAGGGAGCAAGGAGAGGGGTGAAGGGAGCGAGGAGAGGAGTGAAGAGAGTGAGGAGAGGAGTGAAGAGAGTAAGGAGAGGAGTGAAAAGAGTGAGGAGAGGAGTTGAAGAGCGTGAAGGGAACGAGAAGAGGAGTGAAGGGAGCGAGGAGAGGAGTGAAGAGAGTGAGGAGAGGAGTGAAGAGAGTGAAGAGAGGAGTGAAGAGAGTGAAGGGAGTGAGAAGAGGAGTAAAGGGAGCGAGGAGAGGAGTGAAGAGAGTGAGGAGAGAAGTGAAGAGAGCAAGGAGAGGACTGAAGAGAGTGAGGAGAGGAGTGAAGAGAGCATGGAGACCGAGAGAAGAGAGCAAGGAGATGAGTGAAGAGAGAAGGGAGAGGAGTGAAGACAGTGAGAAAGGAGTAAGAGAGAAAAAACGAGGAGAGAATGACGAGAGGAGAGGAGGAGGGAGAGGAGAGGAGAGGAGAGTAGAGGGAGAGAGAGGAGAGGAGAGGAGAAGGTCAGACCTCTTGATAAATACGTTGCTGATGCAACCAGTTAAGTTGGTGCCAGATGGTCGGGCATCCCTCCTAAGACTGTGCTTCCTTCCAAGGATGCCGCTCCACCGCGCCCCCCTACTGTCCAGTCTGATACCCTCTTTTTGATTTCTCCAGCACGTCATCCATGTACAGACGCACCTGGTGTTGAGGAACAGTCTCAAATTTCCATTTTAATCAGAACTTTTATCTGCTTAAATTCCACGGTACCCATTCAAGTCTGTTGTAAATGGAGATATAGTGGCTGTTGTCATCATTGTAGGTCTTCTGCTGTCTTAATCTCACCTGTTACCAGCTCGAACCCACACGGTCCATCATAGAGGAACACCTGACACCACTCGTCCTGCACGGACAGGAACACACTTCTGATGAAGCCTGTTTTAACGGCAGCCAGGACTGAGAACAAACAGGAAAAGTAGTCCACCTGATCGTGGTGGTTAGAACATGAGTCCATCCTTCTGCTCGGTCTGAAGCTGAAGCTTGCATAGAAGTTGTTTCTGAGGGTAGGAACGTTGCTCACGGACCAAATCCAGGTAGCTTTGACCAGAGAAATGAGCTTCTCGAGCCACCTGTAGCATCAAACAAAGAGGAACGTTCAGTGGAGGCTGGTATGTTGTCCTTCACTGAGATGTTCTCTCTGCTGATGAAACCAGGTGGTGACAAACACTGCACAAACACTGTGATAAAACACTATAACCCTTCATGTCAGCTGATTACTTCCAGGAGAAAAATCTCCTCACTTTATTGCCTATTATCCTTGAAACCTCCAGTTTGAGCCTGACAGAATCGGACTGTTTTGGTGTCTGTGGCTTTAAATGCAAATGAGCTGCTCCTTTCCACGCCCCCTCGAAGGCCGCACCCCCTACAGGAAGACGCTGCTTCTTTTAATTCATACCTAAAAACCACCTGTTCAGACGTCACTGTTTCTCCTTTTACAACTCTTACATGGCTTAACTTTTTTTTCATTTTTGTTGTTGTCTGTTCCCTACTAATCATTATTGTTGTCGTTATTAATATTATGTCAATTTCAGTGCAGAATATTGTTTACTGCTGAGAAAAACCTTTGTTTTTAAGTTGCTTCTTCTACACTCTTTAATGTTATGCCAGAAAAACGTACATTTTAAATTGTTCTGGCTTTAACAAGCTCATCCAATATATATCCACCATTGCTAAATGTTTGAAATTCATGTTTCAATTCAGGTGGGAGTGTGACTGGTTGGGGGTATGCAGGGTAACCCAGCCTTTCACCTGGAGGCAGCTAGGATGGCTTCACCCACCCCATGAAGGAAAAAACATGGATGGACAGACAGAATCACCAAAACAAAACAAAAGTAACAAAGGAACCAGGAGAGAGCACGAAGAGCGTTTGAACATTTTCCTACCAGCAAGTCACTGTTACAACCAAAGCTGACACCCGAGCTGGTCATCCTCTTCAGGTCAATGTGAGAGTTCTGTGCCTTCACGTTCCTGAAACAGCCCTTCAGAGAGCCCTGCTTTGGAAAGAGCTTCTTCAGCCTGAAACAGAAACACACGTCCACTTGTTACTGTTACTGTGTGTGTGTTTGTGTGCCTGGTGTGTGTGTGCTCCTTACTGAGCAGGCATTTTTTGTTGTGGTATCTCCTCCCAGATAATAGCTCCCACTGAAGGAATGGATGTTTTCAGTGAACTGATGGGTGTAGAGGCCGACGCGGTTGTTCCTCACCACAATACGGTTCGTGGAAGATCTCAGGATGATGATCTCAATCTAGAAAGCATTGAAATCATTCCATCACCTGATCATTCATCCCTGATCGGTCCGTCATTACATTTAAAGAACAAATGAACTAGTTTCGAGGACTGCTGATCCCAGCCTATAACCCTGTGATTGGAGGACACGACCAACCACCACAATGGTCCTATAAAGTATGGACCGATGAGACATGTCCAGCATTACGGGTCTGCTTTGAGGGAACCAAAGGGGAAGTGCCAAATGGGGGCAAGAAGTGGACGGACGTCTGTCACGGTTCTACCCAGGTTCCGTGCTAATCCTGTCAAAACCAAAACCCACAGCTGGGCAGCACAGAGAAGCCCCAACGCAAAGCCCACGATACTGCCTACAGGTCTGGTGAGAAGCTGGCTGACAGAAGGGCCTGGAAAGAGCTGGAAAAGAGCATTCCGTTGGCAAAATGCAGGTACAAATAAACAACAACTCAAACTATGTGGGGAGGCATCAGGATTTTGAACGGAGCTGGCACGCTGCTTAGCCATGACTCTATTCTCCCCAACACCCTGAACACCTTTACTCGCTTTGATGCACCTGGGACCAGAGAATGTTAACCTTGAGCGGCTGGAAGACCAGTGGCTCTGGCCCTGCGGCGACACCACGGTGCTCTTCCATGAAGAGAATCAACATCGTGGAAGGAAGGACCAGATCAGGGTCTTTGGGTCTCACTCTAACGTGTGCAGACCAACAAACTAGAAGTCTTTCTGGACCTTTTCAACCTGCCTTTGCAGCTGTCCACTTTTAAACCTCCATTGTGGAACCTGTGCCTGGTACCTGGTCGAACAACAATCCTCCTTATTGTCATACCTTCGGTGAGCATGAAGACCTTCGGGAGGATTGTCCTAAAGCACATCAAGCATAAGTGGATCTCACGTTGGACAAGGGTGAAACATGCTGGACTTTTCCTTCAGCGCCACAGACAGACGGATAGAGAGAGAGAGCCCCCTGTGTCCCGGTGCAACAGTGTGTCCAGCAACAGCACAGCCAGGTCAGAAAGAGCTAACCTTAACCTGAAAATGGCACAAGGGATTGTGGGAAATCCCCTTACACACCAGGACTCAATATGCAGGCCAAGTCTAGAGGAAAGCCACACCTGTCAATAGTGACACCCCCCCAGGGAAATGGGCTGTTTGTACACACATACATCCATCCATCCATCCATCCATCCATCCATCCATCCATCCATCCATCCATCCATCCACAGTCAGAGCTGGATACAGGGCCCAGGAGTCCCCAATAACTCCAATGAGCCACACCTGCTGGATCCTACAACATGACAGCAGTTACACAACACTCAGAAGATGTGTGTGAGGGTCGTCTCTCTCTCTCACACACACACACACACACCCATGGAGAGTCCTGACCAGGGTAATCTGCCTTTCTGTACATTGGAGCTCCAGATCTGCATGAAAAGCAATCGTAGAGACCAACTTTGCAGTATCACACGTGTGAAAGGTTCACTGGCGGCTGAAGGCAGATTGTGTTGGTTGTGGTTGCTGGTTTTCAGTGCTGCTGTGGTCTGAACCTGTTTATCATCACCATCATGGGCTGTTGAACGATGTTCACGAGTATCAGTGCACAGCATCTTGAAGGGAAACCTACAGTTTTTGGGTCAGCATCACTGATCCTCATGAATTCCGATGAATGATCTTTGGGTTCCAGTTCCACCAGGGTACCAGTAAAGTCATAGTAGACCTTGAGTCGGCCCTGAAGCACCGCCAGACACAGAAACTGATTCTGATGGAGGAAAACAACGAAAGGTCAAAGCTAAGCTCAGATCTTATGTCTCTGAGATGAACATTTCCACGATGCTTTACCCCATTGTGCAGAAGCAGCAGGATTCCATTGTGAGACAACAGTTTAACTTCCTGTTCAAAGCGCTGCATGCGAGCCGATTCCTCTCCGAAGCTGATTTGAGCGAAGCCGGTACCATCGAAATAGGCTGCGTCGTTGACCCAGGCCTGAGTCAGAGCAGGTTTGGACCTGGGTTTAATGACAGTTGGCCCGAGGTTATTTCCATTTTCAAAAGAAAACATTCTTCTTGCAGGGAGGACTCAAAGTGACACTGACCTTCCACAAGGTTTCTCCTCCGTGGTGTTCAAGAGAAAATTCTTTCAAAGTTATACAAGCTGAGAACATCTTCATTCAGCGTTTCCAACTCAATACAGCCCTTAAAGTTTGGCAGCGTGAGCTGAGCTGGAGGCTGAAAGAGCACAAACATGGACATACTTTAACAGGAAGTGGTCATCATCAAAGGACAGCATTTCCTGTCGGACATGTCTTCAAGCACCCCCTCTCAGTCATTGACGTGTCTACAGTGTAATACAGCTATGCTCAGAATGGGACATTGGTGGAATTTGTTCCTTGTCCCAGTGTACATGCAACAAAGAAAGTTGGATAACTGAGGGGAACATGACGTAGGTGGCCGCTAGGTGGCGATGTGCATCATTTCAGCAGGTTAATACGGCCTCCTTTCTGGTTGACATTTGGCAAAGCCTAAACAACTGGAGTCAGGCAGCAGAGCTCTCTAACAACAGGAAGCTGGATTACGCTCCAGCTTTGTTCACCTCCTACCTAATGTACACTTTACTTGACGCTCGCTCTCCCCCTTGGTCATGTTGATTTCAAGATGTAAACAAGAACGCCGTATGCTAACACTGGCGTTCATGGGTGTTTTTGCTCCGGGGATCATACATGAGCGCATGTGTTGCCTAGTTCCCCTCTGATTAAGGGGTAACACATGAGCACTAACGCATTTACATGCATATCACTGTCCATCTATGGTTGGGTTGAGGCAATAATTGGATTATTGGAGTGTAAACGAGTAAACGTAGTGAACGTGAGAGGACTGTCAAGTACGGGCTGCTGAAGTGGCGTCTGTCAAACAGCAACCGTCAGCCTCTCAGTCGACGCGGGACCGATTAGGCCATTTTCAACTTACACTGAAGGTTTTCGGATATCCCCCGACGTAGAATACGGTGTCATCAGTCAGCAGGTTGAGGAGCCCCTGATCTCCGCCCGCCTCCACAGAGGCTTTAGTTACTCTTTCCTCCCCCTCAGTGGCCTCAGAAGACATGGACATTTGACCATACTGAAGGATCCTGGAACCCCACGCGCACACAACACACACACACACGCACACACACACACACACACAGCTCATTGACACAATTCAGGCTGATCCTTGTTTCTATTGAAATGTGACTGGCGCAACCACTTATTCAGACATGAAACTGCCTTTCCTGTTTCACTACCAAAGAGGAGCAGAGGACATGCTACTGATGGACAAAGACATCAAACATGGCGGCTTGGTTGTCTGCGTTTATTTGGAACTCTTCCTCTGGCTGCAGGTGCACCACCACAACAACAACGACAAGAACTTCTGCTCTCCCCTCCAAAATAGAATCACCACCTTTCCACTGTCAGTGCTGGACCGGAAGCAGAAACGTAAAGACGGACTAGCTACCTCTCCAGTACGATGCTGTTGAACTTTCCGTTGGATTTGACGTCTTCAGGCATCAACACCTCAGCGGTTTCTCCACCAACGTTGAAGTACCAGCGCAGCTCCTCCCCTCCAGGGTCATTCCCAGGAACTCTTTACTGGACTAGAATAATAATGATGTGAATTATTATTATAGTCAAGGACATCAAACGACCAACACAAGAACTTGAAATAAAAATGTCTTTGTTGCTATGGTAATGCTTACATCCTTGTTACCAAGGTAGAAGACAAACTGTTTGTTGCCGTCATCCTGGCGCCTGGCTCGTGCTGCCTCCGGCAAGGTAATGTAGAGCTTCAGAGAAGTGTAGGAGGCCAGGTCGGCCAGGTTCGGAGGAGTCCGGACTTGGATGCCGGATACACCGTTAAATTTCACCGGAACACTAACCTGTGGAGGAGGAGCCAAACCAGGAGGAGGAGTCAGAAGACGTGTGAGGCGCTGCGTTGCTATGCGATTGTGTTGGAGTGTGTGTGGAGGGTCAACCTTGCTGGCAGCGTTGCGGGCTTGCTGGATGAGCTGTCTGATGTGGTTGATGTTCTCAGAGATGTTTGGGGTGTGTGTACTGTGGTTCTGCAGTTTTTCCAATTTCTTCATGAGAAGAGGGAGGGTCCCCCAGAGAGTGGACTAAACAGATCAGATCAGATCAGGTTAGACGAGACCAGAGAGTTGAGACGATCATCTGTGGGACCTAAATCAGGGTCTTTGGGTGCAAATCCTCGGTGAGTTTTGGTGAGCTGAAATTGTCAGGATGCAGGGTCAAACTGGACCGTCACAGAGGTTGTAGGTGCAGCTACATTAGGTTTTTGCTCTCTACAAAACCTTCATGTGCTGGAAAAGGGTGATAGGCGCCTGTTAAACTCCAAGGAATGGAGTGGACCGTGAAGAGGCCTGTCTGATGAGAAGGGTTTGCTATCAGACCTTCTAGAGTTTAACTCTAGAATATCATAAAATTCACAGAG